>NC_081411.1:370253019-370308549 GCF_030272615.1 Cryptomeria japonica
ATGGAGAGAAACTTGTATGATCTGTCATGGTCATGGTCACACTGCTGCAACATGCATAAGGAAGAATGGAAACATGTACAATGGACCTTAGAGAGCACCTGGACTTGTTTTCTATCACTGCAACAAACTGGGTCACATTGCAAGATTCTGTAAAAGAAGAAAAGTATGTCTAATGATATACTGGTCACTCAGGAAGGAGAAATAGATGTTGAAAAAGTTCAAGGAGACATGAAGAAAACACGGAAGAAGAAACCAATATTGTCTGAAGAGGAACCGGTTTCTACACCTAGTGTGGAAATATCAGAACCGACAAACTAACCCTCAAAGTCTTAGGGGGAGAAAATAGCGAAATGCTTTCGAACCATCAGTCGACACTAGTAAAAGACCTTAACTGGTATGAGATACCTGTTGCTTGGCAGAAGACCAAAAATGGTAAAAAGGAAAATTAGGGTTTGCGCACTAATAGAGGAGCATTAATGATGGTAGGTGAGAGACATGTATAAATGCATTTTTCAAATCATACTATCTATTTTTGAGCAAAGAAAAGGTAATTTGAGCTTAGATTTCAAGAAATTGGGTAACGTTGAAAGAGATCCAAATCTACTTTGCAAGCGGTAGTGGAGAACACAAAGTGGTGATTTGGCATCTGACGGAGAGTGAAGTGAAGCAGAATCAGGAAGCCCTAAATTCGTCTTTGAAAGGTATTTTTCATGTTCTTGAAATACTCTTCAATGGCTTCTGCATCTCATACCAATTCAAGTACATCCATTGAGTCAGAAAGTTTCATTCAGAGGAAGTCGAAGTATAATTCTTTATCACAAGTTCCAGCTAGAGTCATACTCGAAGAAGGAATTCCGGATTATATTGATTGCAAAATAGAAGACCTAGGGTCTTTGGCCATTCATACTCAGTTAGGTCTATTTTGCAGAAAGGACAAAAGGATCAAACCGAAATTTAGTGTCATAGAGAAGAAGAAATTCTACAATGCAGTATATTTCCTGGAAGACTTCACAGAAGATCGCATCATGATCAGCTTGAGCAGAGTCCATGGTGACAAGATGTACCTGGAGAGGACGCATGATATCATGCCTCAAGCAATTCATGCAGTCACCAATTTCTACAATATAGGGTAAGTACCAGCCTTGAGAAAAGTGAGCAAAATGGAAATAACCAAGCTCACCGATTCAACAAGTGATTCACATGGTATGACAGTCAATCCTATCAAGGATGATATGGTGAAATATGCCTGCATGGTGATAGGCTACAAAATATTCTCAGCCAACAAGATTAATTCTATATCTATTGCAGCGGTAAATGCTGCTTACCGAATGATAAAAGAGGATGCATATTTTGACTTATGCACCAGCATGTAGAGGCAACTCTTGCTAAATCTTAAGGCAATCAAGTAGGACAACTCATTGAGGTTTAAGTTTGGACAACTACTGGTAGGGTTGTTCTTTTATTTCAAAGGCTACTTTCTGGGTGTAGGAGATGTCCAGTGGTCACCTAACCAACTGGTAACCAAGCAGATAAAGGAAAGTGTGCAAGCCATTGGAATTGGCTACCCTAAGGTACTGAACAAATACTTTGATGAGTTCAAAAGAAAGATGATTTAGAGGGTAAGAATCTCAGGTGACATAGTGAAGAAATACGAAGATGACATCTGTTTCACTATTCAAGTGGACAAATGTATAATGGAGGTTGTTGAGCCTAGAATAGAGGAAGTGGAGCCTATGGGCTATGAAGTCATGTTTGACATGCTGGAAGGGTATGCTTCAACCCTTATTACCTCACCTCTTGATCCTAAGGCCAAGAGGACCGGAACCTACTTGGAGAGGATTGGACCGGTTGAAGAACCATCGGTAAAGAAAGGAAAAGAACCGATAGCCAAGAAAGCTAAGGCAGTGCTTGCAGCATCGACACTGGCTACCACTGCAACTCTAAGAGTGACCAAGTGGTCACCGGCAAAGAAGAAACTGGAGGTAACACTGGCAAAAGTCTTTGAAAGAAAGAGGAAGACTAAGGCATATGAACCAAACTTCGAAGAAATCGAGTCTAATGAACATCCAAAGAAGGCTAGATAGACAAAGAAGATGAAGAAGAAAGAACCGGCAGCATCCACACCAGTAAATATAGATATCTCCTCATACAAACCTTTGACACATTGTCAAAGAACAGTAAAAAATATTAGGATAAAGTTACTTCATGATTTAATAGATTATTATGATGAATTCAATAGTGAGGAAAAAGATGAAGTACTACAGGAAATCATTCTTTATTTATGTAAAAATGACCTCACCATCAGAGATTAAATCTCAAACACCAGATTCATTATTTAAAGCATTAGATAATAAATGGCGCATTGCCATTGAAAAGGAACAAGAGATTAGGGAGAAAGTTTTTGCACAGTACTTCCCCGAACTCTCAAATTCAAAATTATTTGATGCCTTGGATCAAAATAAAGGACTCTTCTTCACAAGGAGAAGAAGACTCTGGTTGTTGGAGGGGAGAGTTGATGATGTTGAAAAAGATACACATCAACATATGGCTCATGCTATCAGCTCTTACAAAGCATGAATGGCCAACCTCCAAGTGGAAAAGGAACCAGTTATTTCCAAACTGGAAGAGGTCTTTGATGAGGAAGGAAACCTGGTGGAAGAACCAACTGACACCATCGATGTTGATGCCCTGGATGTAGAAGATGTCACTCAGGACATACCTTCTGAGGGAACAGAACAGGGGCAACATGCCGATCAGGGTGGTGAACAAGCTGAGGACACACAACAAGCAGCAAAGGAACGAGAAGAGATAAAGAAGAAGGATGAGGATGAGAAATAGAAGAAAGAGGAAGAGAAGAGAAGAGAGGAAGAGGAGAAATGGAAAGATGAAGAAAAGAAGAAGCAAGAAGATGATAGGAAAAAGAAAGAAGAAGATGATAAGGAAGAAAAGAGAAAGAAGGAAGAAGAGGAGAAGAAAAAGAAGGAAGAGGAAGAGAAGAAGAAGAAGGAAGCGGAAGCGAAGAAGAAGAAGGAAGAGGAAGAGCAGAAGAAGAAGGAAGTGGAAGAGAAGAAGAAGAAGGAAGAGAAAGAACAAAA
Source organism: Cryptomeria japonica (assembly GCF_030272615.1). Lineage (NCBI taxonomy): Eukaryota > Viridiplantae > Streptophyta > Pinopsida > Cupressales > Cupressaceae > Cryptomeria > Cryptomeria japonica. Next base: position 370,256,115 of record NC_081411.1, read on the forward strand.
GAAGAAGGTAGAAGTAGAGTAGAAGCAGAAAGAAGAAGAAGACAAGAAGAAGATGGAAGAGGAAGAGAAGAAAAAGAGAGAAGAGAAAGAGAAGGAAGAGAAGGAGAAGAAAAAGAAGGAAGAAGAAGACAAGACAATTGAAACAATGAAGACCACATAGATGGAAACTCCTCAGGCAACTGTTAGCCAAGTCAAATTGGCTGCTATCTCAAGCCCCATTGATCTCCAATCTACAAGTGAGTTTGAGCTTATGCAGAGCATCAAGATTGCCCAAGAGCACCTTGAAGGCATTCGCAGGAAAAGAGAACAAGATATTATTCAAGCGGCTATAGACACACTTACCAGTTTAATCCCCAGTACTAATCTTCCTAACACTGAATCATCACTAGCACAACTCAAACTTCTGTGTACTATAGTGGATGATTAGGTGCAGAGTCTAGAAGAAGCAGTACAGGCCAATGTAAAGAAAGAGCACGAAAAGGCTCTTAATGTTTCTCTAGTGAAGAAGTTGAATGAGCTTAGGACTGAACTACTAAAGGATCAAAAGGACATAAGGAATGCCTTGGATGAGGGAAACTTGCTACTTAGCAAAATCTGTCAAGCTCATCTGTTCTATGATGATGTGCTAGCCAAGAAGCAACAACTTCAAATGGACTTACAGTCTTACTTGAGCACATTCAAGACTCCTTATGAATCCTTTGCAGCATATGGGCAAACCGTTCACCAGTTCTAGATCCACTCAGCCAAGATGGAGCAAGAGATCAGCACACAGTCTCGAGATTTGTAGGAGCTTCAACTGGTATTACTTCCACATCTACAAATTCTTCAAAAGTGTTATCTGAACCTGGATGCCTTGATAGTCACACGGGAACTAAGCAAAATAGATGCCATGGAGGAATAGGTATCCCAGATGCAGACAAAGAAGGAAGTGGCCACCTCCCTACTTGAGTCCTGGTCCCTATCCATGAAACAATTTTTGCAGGACTATAAAGCAGTTTTTGACAAGTATTATTCATTATTGTCATAAACTCTTTTATATATATATGGAAACAGGTTTTTTAGTGGTACTTTGTCATTGTTGGCAAAGGGGGAGAAGTATATCTGGTTTTTGGTTTTAAAATTTTGAAATTTTGATATATCTGGGGAGAAGTATATCATGGGGAGAAGTATCTATTTTGAAATTTTGATATATGCTGTGATATATGTTATATGCTCTGATGATTATGCTCTGAATGCAAAATTTTCTATACATTCTATTGATTAAGGGATAGTGTATATGCTTAGGGGGAGCAATTTTGTTAATGGCAAGTTTTTGTTGTAAAACACTTAGATGTAAAAATTTTATTTCCCTAAGTGTTGCCATCAATGCCAAAGGGGGAGATTGTTGGCATTTTTGTTGTTTATATTGTGATTGTCATTGATGGACACACACTTTTATTGAGATCCCCCTTATATGTATGCTCAACCGGTATTTGTTCCAACCAGTATGTTGTATACTAGTCTCTAGACTAGTGATTTTACAGAATGTGTTTCCCGGTCTGAAGCGGCATGTCGACCCCAAGGGGTTCATAGATCCCAAGTGGTACGAGGGAGCAAAGTCACACAACACATTATTACCAGTCTTCATTTTTGTCAAACCGGCAATCGGTATTCTGTATGAACCGGTAATACTCTGTGATGAGTAACCAACCGACATTTTGTGATGAGTTACCAATCCACCGATTGTTTGACGGTGCTGACACATTGACGGTGCTTTTTGTGTCGTGTTACTAAGTATGTCTAGATTCATTGAAGCTGGGAAATTGTAATGTAATCCTATTGGATCGACATAAAATCAGATTCCTTTAAAAGGACATCATGTCTAGGGTTTTAAGTTGTTGCTGAAAGGGTTAATGTTGAGCTAGGGTTTAAGGTGAAAGTTGAGAATAATCTTATCGGAGAAGATCAAGTTGTAACTATGAGAGTTAGAGAGAGAGAAGACTGAAGTAATGCTGGAATGCATTAGCTGTGAGAAATATTGGATCTAACCAAGCAGTTTGTGCTATTAGATAGATCAAACACTTATTGATTACTCACATTTTTGACAAGTCTGTAACCCTTAACCGAGTAGGCCTCAAAGCCTTTGTAAAATCCTCTAACAAGGTGGTTCACACATGTGGATCGAAAATCCTCTAACAAGGTAGTCTTTAATTGGACTTATCTCCTAACAAAGATTGAGATTCCTAACAGGATTTGTTCTGGTGAAGAACATTGTAAGACCTTAACCGGTCTAACCTTAACCGGTCTGGTTTCTATTCTGTAGATAGTGACTTGTGAGTTCCATCTCACCGTGGTTTTTCCTAGTTGGGTTTCCATGTCAAATATCTTGTGTTATGGTTGTAATGCTTTTGTGGGTGAATGCTTTATTCGCATTTTGGTTTGCATGTGTGGTAACTGGTTTGACTGTTAGACTGCTTTATTGGTTTATCTTTAGACTATTTAAGTTTTTTAGTGCAGTAGTTTTTGGCATACTAATTCACCCCCCCCTCTTAGTATTCATCAATTGGTATCAGAGCCTACCTTTCTATAAGTTTAACCACTTGGAAAGAGATATGGGGGAATACACCTTGAGGGAACTTACTCAACGGCTCACTAAATTTGAGCAAGCCTATGATGATCTTATGGTCAAATACAAGGCATCTCAAGAAAAAAGAAGAGAACATGCAGAGAGGCTGATGGAACTATCTGAAAGTAGTTCTAAAGATGAAGCTAACATGGAGGCCATGATTGCTGAAGTGAATAAGCTGAATGATTCAAACTCCAATCTGAGAAAGGAGTTGGAAGGACTGACTATTCAATTTAGTCAAGAGATTGAGAATCAAAGAAAAGCTGAGGATCTAGTAAAGGACAGAGATCATGAGATCTCCAAGTTGAAACATGAGATTAGTGCACTGACTGCTCGCCGGAAAGCCAAGTGGTAAGGAGTCATTGGGTGGATCAAGTTCGATTGTTGTAAGTGTCAGGATATAGGTTTCATTGTGAATGGTTTGGGCATTAAAGAAGTCAAGGATTTCATCAAGGTCTTTGATGGATTTCATCAAGGTCTTTGATAATATCGTTGCTTATTCTCCTTGGCACCATAGATATTGTGTGGACCAAATTCAAGTGGTCTAGATTCTGTACTGCATTCTTCTTGAGAGATGGGTGTATGATTGTCCTTTGCACAAATATCTTCAGTAATGTTAGAACATCTACCCCATTCATATTCATTGGAATCACTCACAGAGGTATCATCCATGATTCTATCAGTGCTATGAACTAGTATGTTGTAGGGTGAGAACATGTTTTTGATGATTGATACAAGTTGGATAGTTTTCTCTAATTTTGTGTCAGATCCTGCTTCCACTTTTTGCATTTGTTCATATATTGTCTCCGTTGAAGGAGGAATAATACCATTAGAAAGTGATTCCCCTTTGCCGGATATTAGTTCTTGAATATGATGTACCTTTGTACAAGGTTCTGCCTTCTTTAGAATGATGGGCTTCTCTTGATGGTGCTTTTGTTCTTGATGTTCACATTCCTTATGTATGTTCTTTGCTGACTCAAATAGTGCCTCCTACCAGGAGTCTTCCTTGTACTTCTTCATTTCTTTCTACTGAGGTTTTTGATGTTTGCGTGGTACTCTCCTTGGTAGTAGAGTGATTTCAATGCCCAATCCCTTTTTGTCTTTACTACATTGTGAAGGAGGATCCAATGGTTTTGTAATGCCTTCTTGATGCTTACCCATAGGTCCTTTTCCATTGTACCCCATTTGTTGCATGATTAAGTAGCCTTTTCCATACAAGTGTTTTGGTATAGCTACTTCCATAGTAATTGCTCCGTCTTTTTCCTCATCTTTTTATAGCCAACTAAGGATGTCCTTTTCCTCGGATTCATGTGCTAGAGTGTTGAGTTGGATAAATGTGCCATCAAACTTGGTGAAGAGTTGAGTTGCTGGATGTGCTGATGTTGTAGGTAATCCATGAGATCTAGGTGATGCTGGCAAGTTAGCTAAACACGTCGGTTCCAAAGAGTATTCCCCCATGCCTTATTCTTTGATTTTCATTTTCTGGTAGAAATCCATAGACTGTGATGTAGACTTTTCGTGTTGAAGATCTGGTGCTGATGCATTTTGTTTCTCTCTATTATGCGGAACCAAGCTGTCTTGGGCTGCTCCCATAGCATTACAATGCTGAAATGGATTATGATCAGCTGATATAGAAACCTCCTACCCATCGAAGGGAAATTTAACACACTGGTGATATGTGGAGGGTATTGCTTGCATTTCATGTATCCAGGGTCGACCCAATAAGATATTGTATGTGAGGTCTATCTCTAAGACCTGGCACATAGTATCCTTTTGTATCGGTCCTACCTGAATAGGCAACACCAATATTCCTTTAGATGATCTTTCAGCATCATCATATGCCTTTATGGTGACCTTTTTGCATGGATCAATAGACTCTTCAGAGAAGCCTAATGCATGGATAAGTTTTAAGGTACAAATATTAAGTCCATCTCCTCCATCTATTAATACTTGTTTAACTCAGTGTTTATAGACCATGACTTCAATATGGATTGGAGAATTATGTGGATGGCTCAATGAGATATTATCATGCTGAGAAAAAGTGAGGTTATGAGGCCCTTTCATATGAGCCACCATGGTTTGGAATTTGTCAGCATCCAGATCTTGAGGTACGTTTGTTTCCAATAGCGCTTGTTCTAAGATGTCCTTGTGTTTTAGTGAAAGTTTTAGCAACTCAAGTATAGATATTTGAGAAGGAGTTTTGCATAGTTGACTGACTAGATCATATTGACTTTTGGGTATGGTGTTTGTTATTGACATATGTCCCTTTAAGACATATTTTTGAGCTCTGGTTGAGCATTACATTGACGGATTCATGCTCACGCCTGTCTTTGATTGTGATAACATTGACTTGATTGTCCCCAGCTAATATGTGATTGATGGTGTTATTGTAGATGTGATTGATACGAGCTCCATGTGTATTATTTGAGGTTGAAGATCCATCCTTGTTATAGTTTGGAAGAGGATTCTTGAAGCTCTATGGTCACCATTTGTCTTGAGACCATCGACCATTAAATCACCTCTATCGATCATGCCTTGAATAATGTTTTTCAGCCTCATGCAATCATTTGTTTGATAACCTTTATTGTGATGAAAATCATAAAAGTGTGAGTCATTCCACCAGGGTGGGTTGATTGGTGGTTCAAAGTTAATGATTGCAGGTAAAGAGATAATTTTGTTTGCCAGGAGTTCTCAGAATTTTGATTCTAGTGTTTTCCCTAGTGGTGTGTAAATGTGTTTTAGAAAGTTGTTTGTGTTACCCTGTGAGTTTGGATTAAGTCCTTGATTGGTGTTATTGTTTTGGGTGTTGTTGGTGTTGCTTTTGTTGAGTTGATCTTGATTGGTGTTCGGTGCATAAGTGTTAGTGCCTAGGTTAGCACTTTTGGGATTCTTTGTAGCTTGAGGATTACCTGATGATTCGAGCATGGGCTACTTTGATTTTGGATCATTGGATTCATTTCCCCCTTCATTTCCATTTTTTTTGTTTCTTGTACAGAATCTGAATTTGTCTAAGTTTTTATTGTTTTGGTTGTTGTAATTGGATGAACTTGTTCCTTCTTTGAAGAATTTCAACGTTCCTTTCTTCACACATGCTTCTTCTACTTGGATGCCATTCTCAATTAATTTAGCAAATGATGATATACATTGGAGTTTGAGTTTGTAACTCATATCACTATTTAAGTTATCGATGAAAATTTACATCTTTTCCTTTATGGGCACATCTCGAGGATATCTTGAAACCATATGCCACCACCATTGAAGGAAGACCATGAATGTTTCATTTTTTTTCTGTTTGGTGTTACAGACGTCTAACATGGTGATAGCATGTTGAATTTTATAGGAATATTGAGTTATGAATTTGTTGACTAGTTCATCGAATGATCTGATGGGAGGTGTGATTTTGGATAACCATTCCATTATTTTCCCTCCCAAATTTCTTGGGAATAAACTCATTAAATAGCTATTATCATGAGAAAATTCAAGACTCATTATACAAAATTCTCGAACATGATCACAGGGATCGCTTTTTCCATCATACATATCAAATTTGGGAACATCTGAGTTTGGAGGAAAAGGTATCATGTTCAATCTGCTATCAAATGGATAAGGATAAATTTCCATTAATGAATACCGTACTGTTGTCCCTTGTTGCATGTCTTGCATTTGTCTTTGTAACATTTGCATTTGTTGAGTAAGAGTAATCAAACATGCATTATTTTTTTGAGGGAAGAATTCTTCCCTTGCATTAGTTCTAGGTTGAAATGGTGTATGGAATGGTATGTTTTGCTCGGGGATATGTTGCTCAGGGATGTTTTATTCTGGTATATTTTGTTCAAGTATGTTTTTTTCAGGGTCATGGGTTTCTTCTTCTCTTTGTCATTCTTGATATTCATAATGTCGAGATCCTGTTCTAAAAATGTCTATGTCAAAATCTTCAGGAAGTTTAACTCCTTTGATTGTGAGCATGAGTAAGTATTTTTCCATGTCATTTTCCATGAGTCTTTCCACAAGTTTTTGAACGCTCAAAAGGATTGATAATCTCCAATTTATGCTAGATTTTGATTGCATTTCACTTTGTTGGTTTTGCTGAGAGCGAGTGATAGTGGGCATCTAGTAGAAGCTCTCTGTGACAAAAGGAATGAACTCTTCTTCAATGTTTTGTTTAGGAGTTCGTGGTTCGATTCGGGGTATGTTGTAAGTGATGCACTCTTCAGGAAAGAATGTCAGATCTCGATTTATTTGTTGACTGAATGCGGACTTTTGATAGAATGATCTACTCGTTAATGGTTCCTTGTCAAATTCATTTGTTTTGTTTTGAATATATAATTGTATATGACGAAGGAATCTTCGATGAGATTTGAAGAGTTGACGATTGATGTATAAAAATTTATTTCTTTTGGCAAGTTTCAAAGAACTCAGTTGTTGTTTCTTCAACTTAGTGTTATGATAAATATTCTTTCTTCTTAGAATATGAGGATTAGTCATGCACAAGCGATAAATGGTGAAAATTGATCACCATTTCATTGGTGAAAATTGAAAACATGGATTAACAACTTTCAAAATTGACCCTTGATTACCTCTTTCAATCTTAACCATCCATTGCCATATTTTTGCTATAAATAGAGCTCCCATTCTTCCATTTTAGGGATCCATGCAAGCTTTTAGTATCTCATTTATGCTCAATTTTATCAATACATTTAGTCTCTCTTTGCAATATGAATTAATCTAATAAGCATTTTAGAATATTTCCTTTATCATTAGTTTAAATCATTAGCTAGCATATCATGTTAGGATAGTATTTATACTAACATTGTCATCTTATAATCTAGTTTAACTCATTTATAGAATCATGCATAGATAGGATGCATTCATGTTAAAATCAATCAAAAGCATCTCTCATTCTTGCATTTGTCATCCCTAAACCACTTTGCTCAATGATTTGAGAGAAAAGGCATTGGTTTGAGAGACCTTGTGAGATAGAGAACCATGGAACCAACCTTGGGAAGTTGAGTCATTCTTTATGACTCCAAAACTTGCACCAAGAAGTCTCATGGCTATGTGAGCAAGCCTCTTTGAAGCTTTATTTTTCACATTTTGAGTTTCATCGACCCAGTTTTCCCGCATACATTTTTGGCGCCCACCGTGGGGCTCTACCCCATTAATCAAATCGGTTTTTAAAAATAATCACTTTCACAGGTATGCGGGAAACGTGAATCAGTGCATAGGGAATATCTCTTAGCGCATATGGTGAACATTTTAGCGCATCCAGTGCACTATTTAGCGTGTGGGGTCTATTCTATAGCGCGTGCAATCTTTAGCTTAGCGCATAGTTCCCACTAATATTTTCCTATATGTCTTGGTGTGGGAGAAAACCAGAGTAGTGCATTCGAAAAATAGCTTAGCGCATCGGATTTGTTCGATAGCGCATCACAGTCATTGTGTAGCACGTACTATTTATTTTGTAGCACATGATAGACAGAGGTAAAAACTTAAATTGTAACCGAGCCTAAAAAGAGACTTGTTGAAGTCCACAAGAGCCTGTCTTTTTTTAAAACTGTTTTGGTTGGTATTTTGCAGGGTCTGTAACATTTTCTCTTGCAGGGAGGAGCATAGTTTTACTTTTAGAGTTACACTAATTTAATTTTTTACTAACTTAGTGAAGTTAGTTAAAATTTAAGGTCATTTAATTCTTATGAGCTAAAGTTGAACTCACCTTGTTTGAGCTATAAAAAGAACCACAAAAACAATCTTTTTGCTTTTCCTAGTAAAACAAAATCTTGAATTGGGTTTTAAAAAGAACCAGTCAATTTTCCATTTTTGCAATCAAAAAGAGGTTAAAAATAACTTCACCATCCTTTGGTGCATAAAAGGATCCATTTTTTATTTTTTTTCAAAGTAAAGAATCACACCAAGTCTCAAAAGTCTTTTTTCAGTTAAAGATGGAAAATCTTCCTCTTTCAATCGATTTCTTTTGTTGACAAAACATTGTGTTCATTTTGTTGACCTGGTTCCTTTTCAATAGATCAGAAAATCATTGCCTCGAAAAAGTTAAAAAGAACACTATGTTTTCATGGAGCAACATCTCCATATAGGATTAAACAAATCATTGCTTTGAAGGGCTAAAAAGAACAATTTGATTGTCTTGTCTCGAAAGTGGAAGGTAATTGTTCTCCCCTTAATTGGGTGATCAAAAAGCCAAACCACTCTTAAGCTTTCTGTACTTCAAGCATTTACATCCTTTAGCAAGCCTGCCTTCCCAAGAGGTTGAAAAACTCTTAAAGCCATTCTTTGGCTAGTGTGAAGGGAACAACCTAAGTGGGAAATGACTTTCAAGCCAAGTTTTCCAACCCACTATAATCAAAAGTGGAAAGTGACCAAAGTCCTTTTCAACGGTTTTGCGCAGCGATTAGACTTCCCCCAGTATCCTTAAGATACGTAAAGCCTTTGTTCTAAAGGCTGGGAAGCCTCCTGAGGGAGTTTATCACTGACGACTGAATAGGAAGCTTGATTACGAATCTTAGCATAGAAACTTTAAGCCGAGTCAGTAACCAGACATTTGTAATATCATAGTGCAAGGGTGGGGAAGAATCCACCCCCAAGATTACTCACCATATCTCTCCTAAGATAACTACTCAATTGTGAGGCAATTCACTTTGAGTTAATTTCTGCAAAAAGCAAAAAAATGGGCGCCCCCTAGGGGGTGACACGGGTGTTTGAGCTGACGGAGTATCGAGACTTGTGGGCTATGATATTGCTAATGACCCTTGAATAAAGAGTCTGATTGGAATGCATGTTGTATCTAAACCTGTTGAAACATTGGGGATTTGAACACATTTTTGCAAAACATAGACTCATTTATTTAGATTAAGAAAAATGGTTGTCTCTTTGGTGTCGTTCTTTCATTTGTTACTTCATAAATTCATCTATCAGCACTAAAAACTCAAGACAAAATTTTAAAATTGTAGAAAAATAACCAAGTCAAGACAGTTTAGTGCATAAGAGCAACTTCTTAGCACGTAGGAACCATCTTTTAGCAATCGAAACAATTATTTAGAGTAACAAACAATAATATTTTATGATTTTTGAGATTCACTTTACAATAAACTTAATGCAAAATACATTTTTCAAAACTAAACCTACCTTGTTTGTAGGAACATCATCATACACATTTAATGACCTACCATGGAACTTTGTCGGTTTTACACTTCTAGATTTTCAAGAACATTAAGAGAACACCTTCAAAATAGAGGAAAAAACCTAAATTATTTAATCAATTATAAAACTCAATATGTGTGAAATTAGAAAGTATATCTCATCATTGGATCCGAAAAGTTATAATTGAAGAGAATTGAGGTGCTAGCATGGGATCCAAGAATAGGCATGTAATAATGTTCTCTTAATAAGGGAATTCAATGAAATTGATTTTCTATGAAAAAAATAGGGATGTTGTCGGATGTCTATTCATGAATGCAGTAATTCATGAATCGGGAAACATTCAGTCCTCCTGAATTTATAGCCTAGGCAAAATGCAAGATCTTTCAATGATGCAAATTATAGATATAATCTAAATATGCACTTCGTAAGCCATGTTATTAAAAAATTAATTCTGCACAAAAGTCTGATTGATTAAACTTACTCATGAAATGGTGAGAGATTTAATCATTATCAAGCATAATTACAAAATCAAAACTTTTATGAACAACTCACTCTTAAGAGATGCAAATTTAAATATGACATGTATTTAAGTATTAATCTTATATTTCTCCAACATTATGTTGTATCCTTGAAGCCAATATGAAATGAGGCTAAAGTTGTAGCAGTGACCTTTGCTTTAGCAATCGATGTACTTAGTTAAACGCAATAATCAAAGTTTTTCTATTTTCAATTCTTTCTTGCATCATTCTTTGTGCACAATATAAAATATCCACACTATTAAGGTGCTATTAAGACAATGTCCTTATAAATTAGGTTAGAGTACTTACATAATTGACCAAAGTTCATTTTGTTGTGAACATATGGGTGAGAATGTAGAAATGATATTGGAGGATTTAACAGAAAAAATAAGATAAATTACTTAGTCAATTCTGTCACATATTTATTGCATTAAGTGAACAAGAGATGATTCAAAATTGAAATCAAAATATTCCTCACAAACCTTTGTAAAACTGAGTAAGATATCTTCAGTATATGTCAACATTTACGAATCAGGATTTTTAAATGAAAGTGAAATAAAAGGGGCATCAGTAGTCCATTTTTACATGATCTGTAGCTTGTTCTTTATATAAGAACAAAAGTGCTGAAAAGAATGAGCAATTTTTTTCCACAAAATGTGCACTTCTAAATAGATAAAATAAAAAATGTAAAAATTTTTAATGCAAAATTACTTGGATCCAGAGTGTAAGAAGTCTCATACAAAGACTCTAATTCATATTATAGGTGATCAGAGCACAGACATGTTGACCCCAAATCCAAAATATTCAATGCAGGGGTAAGAAGTTCACTTCGCTCCATTTATGTCGGAAGTCCTGCTATCACTCGATGGACTAAAAGTACCAGAAGAAATCCTCAACTCGAAGGCTATCCAATGCTACCATTGAGATCACTAAGCCCAAAGCCACGACTAGAAGCAATAATCAACAAAAACAATCAAGAAATATATAAAGAATCAATTGCATCCAAATCAAAGTAGTCTTCAGGACAAATAGGGATTCAATAACAAAATCTAGTAGCCTTTCAACACTATCAAAATCGCAAACAAAAAAACTAGTTTCTATTATTTATTGATGGATCTTCATACACTAGAAAAGCTCCTACTTTGGGTCATGTCAAGATGATGCTTGCAAAACTTGCTGAATTTGACTTTACACCTACCAATAATGTTTGTTTAAAATGATGCAAGGCTTTCTCAATGAAACCGTTTTGAGCATATCCAACAATGCGTGCAGCATATGCACCTAGGCATTTTGTCTCCATACAACCCTAGCTTAGCTATTGAACAATCCTGGACTGCTTCGAAATCGCACGATATGCACAAATTGGATTTGTTAAAAAGTTTTTCAGTATCCTTTTCTATCATTGTTCGTGCCTATGCTAAAATGGATGCACTGGTTCTAAATATGGAGATCCAACAAAGCATGATGCAAGAGTGATTTTTGTCAGCTATTATAGTTGGAAATGTACAGGTAGACATATATGCAAAATGTGGAAGCATAGATGAGGAGGCGGATTGTTTAACAAAATGCCTCAAAGGAACTTAGAAATGTGGTTTCATGGAATGCCACTATTGTAGGATATACACACAATGAATTTTATTAAAGGATTTACAAAACTTAAGTAGAGATGTAAAGCCAAATTCCATATAAAAAATTCATCACTCTAACTACATGTGTCAAAATGGGGCCTTAATTATAGACCCAAAAAACTATTTAGTTTTTGTTTTTAACATTTTTTTTTGTTTAAAATTAGTAGTACCTACCTCAAAAAAAGAATTCATACATTTCATCAAAGCTAGTGTTAAGAATCACCTAAACAAACCCAAAAACACTTAATATAGCCTTCTAATGATGTAAATACAAATGAATTCATCTAATCTTATTATGCTTGCAACTATGAGAAACTCTGTTGTTGTTAAATGACCCTTAAAACGTAGAAAGTGACCTCTAGCCAAGAGCATTTTGGGAAACAAAATACTCAGAAAAAAATCATTTTTTCTACTATTTTAACTAACGATCTATGTATATTTTGAAGCACATTCAAAGACAAAACTCCATTCTCTAACTCACATTGTTTTGTGTGTGAATATCACATTTAAAATAATGGATTCTACATAAATTATGTCAACAATGTTGATGAGGGAAAATGGATAGAGTTTCATAATGCAAAACCAACCACTCCACAACTACTAGTTTAATCTCAATTTAGAGCTACTAGATTCTTGAGCTTCTACATTGGTAAATGCTTAATATTTTTCACTCCTCATTGCTCATTCATTAGAACATATTTTTCTTCAAATTTTAATAAAAAATAAGAAACCCATTAGAAAAAATAGGAATGAAAAATCAGATTTTTGTTTTTTTCTAAAATTACATTATTAAAATCCAAAAGCATGCAAACATTAAGAAAAACAATTTATTTCTATGTTTTCATGCTTTCCAAACAAGAATTAATAGACGATTAACTAGGTGAAAACATGAGTCTTGCGTGGGATTATCAAACTTACAATGATATCAAATCTCCATTGAATTAAAAAAACATAAATATAGAAACTTTAAACAACACAATGAAATTTAAATTTAGTATTATCAAGTAATAGTTAACACAAAGGGAGATCATCTAGAATTTAAATTTTTCCCATTTTAACAATAAAGCTAAGCGAAAGTCGGCCTATCTCACTTGTTGAAAATCGGGCAAGTTATGCAAAGTGAAGGATATAAGATGTTCTATCTTACCCGTTATCAATTCACGAGTTTGATAACATTTGTTTTTCGTAGTGCTATCAATTCAGAAGTCGCATTCAATTCCGTGAAGAACAAAATGGCAGAAAGTATCATTACATTGAGGCTGTGCAAAGGTACGGAAGGCTTTGAAGATTTCCAGGTGGAGAAAATGGTTGCAATGGAATCAGAGGTCATAAAGAATTGTATCCAACACACACACAACTGGACGGAGCCTCTAAGGCTTACTCTTCCTTCTGGTCACGTCAAACCTGGTAAAGTGCTGAAGAAAGTATTAGAGTATTGTGAATACCATGCTCATGCAAAATCCAACAGTATATCAGAAGAAGATGTGAACATCTGGGATACAGAATTCGCTCAAAATATTATTACTGCTGATAAAAATCGGGCGTCTGTCTGTGATATTCTTAAGGCTGCTGATTTTCTTATAATCGATTGTCTGCTTAATTTGTTATGTATAACTATCGTAACACTACTGCATAGAGGGGGGTTTTAATACAGTATTTGAGACAATTTTTGAGTGAATTGTCATCTTAAATATTGTCTTTAATCAAGTGTCTTAAATTATTGTCTTAAAAATTTGTCTTTATAAAGACAATAAAAAACATCAGAATTATCGTCTCTTGGGAGACAATTGTAATTTTGTCTCTATAGAGACTATACCTATAATAGAAAACATATTGCCTCTACAGAGACATATATGTAGATTTAATCTCATTTATTGTCTTTCTCAAGATGATAAAAACACTCTCATTAGAGAGTACCACTTTTGTCTCTCAAGAGATGATATTAAATAATGAAGTTTTAAACATATCTCACTATTCAGATAAATCAATTTTGTTAAATATAAACTACAATATTATTGATTAATTCATGTTAGTGCATGATGGAATTGAACCACCATCCTCCTACTTGTAAAGTAGGTGCTCTTCCGTTGAGCTAGCATCCTTTAAAGAATAATTTTACCATTCAGAATCGTGGGTCTCAAAACACCTTTTGGTTTAGTAGTGAGTTTCAAGGCTGAATAATGCATGGTTGAGAACATGTGAACATTACCAGCCATTTTGTGTTTTTTATATTGAACAAATTTTCATTGGATTATTGAATTTTTTAAGGCTAGACAATAGATTCTATTGTTGTTGATTCTCATTTGAACAAGCACAATATTTTTACATAATCAACGAATGTTAACTAACTAGCTTAAGCTCACCGTGTGTATAGTCAATTCATAATATGCATTGTCCACTTCATTGTCCTATGAATAGTCAGGTAAGGTGTCAAATCTCTCATCTTCTGGTTCCTCAAGGAGGTTTTCACTATTGACTACGTCCTTTCTTTTTACTTTTTCTTGATCTAATGTTGCCATTAAATGGTTTTCAGCATTAGACTTGATATTTGTTTTTTCTTTCACTTTTGTGATTGACATATTTAGCACCTCCTTGAGTAGAAGATGTGTTATTGGATTCACTAGTGGAAGTAATTGTAGGTTCGAATGCGTTGAGATATAAGGAAATGACATGATCATTAGGGAAGGTTTCTATCTCAATGGGTGCTTCATTGTCCCAATCAATAAGCTCAAGATACACTAATGGTAAGGGATCATCAAATTGTTGTGTGTCAAGAGAACTAAGGGTCATGATTGAAATATTTAAGTCTTCAATAACTAGTTCTAGGTCCAAGATATTGTAATATATTGTAGTTCCTAGCTGAGTGACCTATACTCTGATGTTTGCCTTGCATATGAGTGGACTATATCGACATCTACATCTTTTGTATAACATGACTCTTCAGAGGAATGTTCAGATTGGTAAGAGTCCCATTCCCACTCATGGGAATCTGTTTCACTAGAAGCTTTTAATCTAAATATTTTCTCATAAAGGTTGTTAGTAGCCTCTTCTCTCTTTTTAGCAAGTTCCTCAACTTCTTCGTGCTGCCTGCAAGTTGCTTCTTCTTCTTGTTTACAGATATCTTTCTCTTGTTGCTTACGTGCAACTTCTTCTTCTCTTTGAATGACCCATTCTTCTTGTTGTCATTCATATTCTTCCTCTTTTCGACCATGAGATGGCCCTTTTTATTGTGGATCTATAGTATTTTGACCATAATCTTATCCTTATTTATCATTAGGAAAGTTGCGAAGGAGGTTGTATTGGTTTTGAGATACCTTATTTTCTTTTGCCCAGAGGACCACTACCACCATATCCCATCTTTCTCATCATATCATATCATTTTCGATATTACTCTACTGGGATATTGACATTATTGACTTTTGGTTAGGATTCTGTCTCATCTTTATATAGCCATTGCAAAACATACTTGTCATCGATCTCCTCAGCAAAGGTACTAGCTTTGACAAATGATCCATCAAGAATTTTAATTGGTTTTTTAACAAGTTGTTGTTTTGAATTTGATGGTTTGCCATATGATATTGGAGATATTGGTAGATCTGGTAGTGAATATTCCCTTGGACCTTTATTTTTCAATTGTATCTTTTTCTCAAAGATCAATAATATTGAAGAAAACATATTTTCCTTAGGCGGTGAAGGAGAAGGGGATGCTTCTCTATTATGTGGAACAATGATCTCTTGAAATGGCTTCAGGTTACTGCAATATTGAAATGGATTTGAATCTATTGGAATGGTGATCTCTTGTCCATTATAAAAAAACTTCAGGCATTGGTGGTAAGTTGAAGGGATAGTATGCATGTCATGGATCCATGGTCTGCCTAGGAGTATGTTATAAGACAAATTAATGTCCAACACTTGACATACTGTATCTTTTTGTGTAGGTCCAACTATGATTGGCAACACTACAACCCCTTTGGACGAACACTATACTTCATCATAGGCTTTGATTTTTATCTTTTTGCGACAATCAACTGCATCTTCAAAATAGTCTAATGCACAGATAAGACTTAATGAGAAAATATTCAAGCCAACTCCTCCATCTATCAAGACACGTTTTACACAAGTTTTGTGAATTAAGAATTCGATATACAAAGGAGAATTATGTGGATGTTGCAAGGACATGTCATCATCTTCTGTGAAGGATAAGCAATAAGGAGCTATAAGATGTCCCACCATGGTTTGAAATTGATCAATGCCCAAATCTTTGGGGACCATGGTATCTACTAGAGCCTTTTCTAGGATCTCTTTATGCATGGGTGATATTCTTAGAAGTTATAATATTGATATTTGCATTGGGTTCTTCTGTAATTGATCCACTTTATTGTATTCTCTTGGAGTGGAGGGTGCATTGGTTGTGGGTCCCAATAAAGTGACCATAGATTTACTGTGTGTAATATCGTGTGTAGATTCTGGTTGATATTTTTCTTTGACTAGAATTACATTGACCACACTATCATAATTGTGGGAATAATTGACTTTCTCCTTTCCCTTTCTATCTCTAGTTGTCAATGTCTCACCCTTCTCGTAGTTTGGTAATGGAGTTTTAAATATTGTGTGTGATTCATTTGTTGTCTGTTGATCTACCGTTATTACCTCGTTATCAATCAAATCTTGAATGACATGATTTAATCATTGAAAATCATTAGTTTTATGTCCTTTACTCTGATGATATTTGTAAAATGATTATCATTCCACCATGCAGGTTTTACCTTTGGCTCAAAATCTCTCACTTCTGGCAATGTAATTAATTTGTTTGTAAGAAGTGTTTTTAATGTTGATTCAAGTGGTTCACCAATAGGTGTGAATTTCCTATGAAAGTTGGTGAGGGGTAACCTTGGTTTATTATTATCCTAATTGGTTGTCGAGGTATGACTTGGTAAGTTGAATATGGTCTGCTTGGGTTTCACAGTATTAGCATCTACTATCCCATCGTTCCCAATGTTTCTATTTTCTATTCCAAAATTTTATTTTATCAAAGTTATGATGAGTATTATTGGAAGAATTATTCCCTTCTCTATGAAGTTTTAATACTCCTTTCTTGACTAAGGCTTCTTCAATTTTGATCCCATTCTCCACCATATTGTTAAAGCTTGGAGGACATTGAATCTTAGGTGCATAACTCATTTCTTCATTCAAATTATCGATAAAAGTGTCCATCTTTTCATTGTTACGAAATGGATGAGGATATCGTGCAAACAAGATTCTCCACCTTTGTAAGAATGTCATAAAAGGTTCCCCATTATTTTGCTTAGTATTACATAGGTGAAGAATATTAATATCATGTTGAATGTTATATGAATATTGGGAAACAAATTTGTCCACTAATTCGAAAAATGTTCTTATACTCGGTGGTAACTTGGAAAACTAGTCCATTGCTTGCCCACTTAAGCTTCTGGGGAATAGTCTCATCAAATAGGTGTCCTCATGTGTGAACTCTATACTCATTGTGCAAAATTCCCTAACGTGATCTTGAGGAGAATTCTTACCATTGTATTTTTCATACTTAGGATTTCGTAATTAGGAGGAAATGACATCATATTTAGATTTTTGTCAAATAGATAAGGACATATCTCTTGCAGAAAATATCTTTTTGTGGTTCCCCCTTGTAAGTCTTGCACTTGTGTTTGGAGTGCTTGAATCTATTGAGTAAGAGCTAAAAGGGGATTGCCAACATTATTCCTCCCTTCACCTTCTTGGTTAATTTGAATTCTTTCATTGTGACTTTTACTTTGATTTTGTTCATTATGAGTAACATTATGAGTTCATTCTTATGAGTATTATTCTAAGTTCGTTCATTATGAGTATAAGTTTGAGTTCATTCATTGCGAGTATTCATTTTGAGTTTGTTCATTGCGAGTATTAGTGGTGTCATTCCGAGTCTCTCTTACCCCTTCACTTCGTTTTATCCAAGAGGTATCAAAATTACTTAGTGTCTTGGAACCTTGACGTGCTAACATGATAAAATATCTTTCCTTATCTACTTCAAGGATTCTTCCTAATAATCTAATAAATTTTGGATATTTTTCCTTAATTTATTTCTTCATCGTCATCATTGCTAGACAAGGCACATAATTCTGTGAAGAACAAAACGGCAGCAAATATCATTACATGGAGGCTGTGTAAAGGTTCGGAAGGCTTTGAAGATTTTCAGGTGGAGAAAACTGGAAAAAGTTCTAAAATTACATTATTAAATTTAAACTGATTTATTTCCATGTTTTCCAACAAAAAATAATAGACAATTAGCTAGATGAAAACATTAGTCTTCCCTATACAAACTCAATACGATATCAAAACCTCCATTGAATTAAAAAAATATAAATTTAGAACCTTTAAACCAAGAAGGTACTAGCTCTGACAAATGATCCATCAAGAATTTTAATTGGTTTTTGATTAGGTTGTTGTTTTGAATTTGATGGTTTGCCATATGATCTTGGAGAGATTGGTAGATCTTGTATTGAATATTCCCTTGGACCTTTATCTTTCAATTGTATCTTTTTCTCAAAGATCAATTATATATACGCAAATATTTTTTCCTTAGGTGGTGTAGGAGAAGATGATGCTTCTCTATTATTTAGAACAATGATCTCTTGAAATGGCTTCAAGTTACTGCAATATTGAAATGGATTTGAATCTATTGGAATGGTGATCTCTTGTCCATTATACAAAAACTTTAGGAATTGGTGGTAAGTAGAAGGGGTAGCTTGCATGTCATGGATCCATGGTAAGCCTAGGGGTATGTTATAAGACAAATTAATGTCCAACACTTGACATACTATATCCTTTTGTGCGGGTCCAATTTTGATTGGCAACACTACAACCCCTTTGGAGGAACACTCTACTTAATCATAGGCTTTGATTGTTATCTTTTTGTCAAGATCAATTGCATCTTCAAAATAGTCTAATGCACAGACAAGACTTAATGAGAAAATATTTAGGCCAACTCCTCCATCTATCAAGACATGTTTTACGCAAGTTTTGTGAATTAAGACTTCGATATACAAAGAAGGATTTTGTGGATTTTGTAAGGACATGTCATCATCTTCTGTGAAGGATAAGCAATGAGGCACTATAAGATGTCCCACCATGGTTTGAAATTGATCAATGCCCAAATCTTTGGGGACCATGGTATCTACTAGAGCCTTTTTCAGGATCTCTTTATGCGTGGGTGATATTCTTAGAAGTTCTAAAATTTAGATTTGCATAGGGGTCTTCTATAATTGATCCACTATATTGTATTCTCTTGAAATGGAGGGTACATTGGTTGTGGGTCCCGATAAACTGACCTTAGATTTATCATGTGTAATATCATGTGTAGATTCAGGTTGATATTTGTATGCAGGAAAAGCGGGTCGATGAAACTCAAAATGTGAAAAATGAAGCTTCAAAGAGGTTTTCTCACACACCCACAGGACTTTTTGGTGCAAGTTATGGAGTCATGAAGAATGACTCAACTTCCCAAGATCCCTCAAACCAATGCCTTTTCTCTCAAATCATTGAGAAAAGTGGTTTAGGGATGACAAATGCAAGAACAAGGGATGCTTTTGATTGATTTTAACATGAAAGCATCCTATCTATGCATGATTCTATAAATGAGTTAAACTAGAGTATAAGATGACAAGGTTAGTATAAATACTATCCTAACATGATATGCTAGCTAATGATTTAAACTAATGATAAAGGAAATAGTCTAAAATGCTTATTAGATTGATTCCTATTGCAAAGAGATACTAAATGTATTGATAAAATTGAGCATAAATGAGATACTAAAAGCTCGCATGGATCCCTAAAATGGAAGAATGGGAGCTCTATTTATAGCAAAAACAGGGCAATGGATGGTTAAGATTGAAAGAGTTAATCAAGGGTCAAGTTTGAAAGTTGTCAATCCATGTTTTCAATTTTCACCAAGGAAATGGTGACAATTGTCAACAAAAGGCTAGTTGAGAGGAGATGTAAGAAGCATTAAATTCTTGAGAAGAACTCATGGTTACCCTAGGAGGTAAGGGTTAAGGTTAGGTTAGGGTTATCCAATGGATAAAGCTTCTACCCAAGAGGGAAACTCTTATGCAAAGGTTAAGCGAATAACCATGGTCAAAGAAATAAATGCTTGATGAGACCCTTGGGTTTGATGGAGGTTAAATTATTCAAAAATTCTCTAACCATGCCACTAAGTGTTAGTTAACCATTAATGGTTTGAAGACTTTGGGGACAAATTTGTAAGAGTCCTTCCAAATTTCGGGCCATTCAACAAGTTAGCTTGTTGAATGGATAAAGGCTTTAATGCATTTTGAAGACTTTACTCCAAATTTGAGAAGTGACCTCCTCAAATTTAGAGAAAGGGGATAATGAATAAGTTTGGGTTAATTGATTAGGATTAGAAGAATCTAGAAGAATTTAGGAAGGGGATTTAGAAGGCAAGTGGGAGATGTAGGATTTTCCAAGTGCATGAGGAATAATAGGATTTAATTAAAATAAATTGCTTTATTTCAATTTGTTTGCAATTTGGGAAATTAAATAAATTAGATTTATTCAATTTGGGGTGGACTATTAATTAAATGTAAATTTAATTAAAATTAGATAAAAAGGGTTTTAATTGAATAAAATGATTTATTCAATTTGGGATGGACTATTAATTAAATGTAAATTTAATTAAAAGTAGATAGAAAGGGGTTTAATTAAATAAAATGATTTATTCAATTAAATGATGCAAAAGGTTCTAGTGAATTTAACTAAATAAATTGAATAATTTACTTAATTAAATAGAGGAATGTGGGCGATTTAATTAAATTAGATTTAACTAAAATAGAGGAATGAATATAAAATATTCATTTAGGAATATGGTCATTTTTATACGTCTACATTTTGCCCCTCTTTGAAGTGACGTGTGTGCACATGCTGATTCAAAGAAAATGATGTGTCGTTTTGATTTAGGTATGATCAATTTTTATGTTGTGCCCCAGATTTGATAACCGATGCCCCATATTTGATAAACAATGTTGATAATGCCCCGTCGGGAGATGAATCAAATTTTTTGAAAATTTGATTTGATTTGGAAAATTTTTATGACATTTTAAATTTTGGTCTATGTTGAATATGATAAATTTGTTTCATCTCCCAATAATGATGTTTGGTAGACTTGGATGAGACACCACGAGCAATTTTGGCATTCTGCCACGTAACCCTAATTTTGATTTACCCTATAAAAGGGAAAAAGTGATTCCTTTTTGTCTCATTTGTGCTTGTTGACCTTGGAGGAAGTGATACTTGGAGACAAGTAAACATGCCGGTTCCATATTCTTCTCATCCATTTGAGCGCATGCAGAGATATCGGAGGCTTGTCGCATATGGAGCACCAGTAACTCAACCCTTTTGACCCCTTTTTGCACATCGGGTAGCATCGGAAAGATTTAGGGTAGCACATAGGTATTTTAGGTTAGCGTGTCAGATTAGGTTAGCGCATTAGGTGCACAGGGCACCGTAAAGGGTAAAACAGGTAGCGCATAGGAGATACCTAGCGCATAGGGTTGCCAGGGAGTCGCATGGGTAGGTCTAGATAGCACATAGGTGTAACATAGCACATAAGGTTAGATAGGTAGTGTAAGAGCGAGATAGGGTAGCGCATGGGGTAGCTTTTGTTGGCATTTTTTTTGTTTATGTTGTGATTGTCATTGATGGACACGCACTTGTATTGAGATCCCCTTTATATGTATGAGCTCATGCTCAACTAGTATTTTTTCCAACCGGTATGTTGTATACTAGTCTCTAGACTAGTGATTTTGCAGAATGTGTTTCCCGGTCTGAAGCGGCATGTCAATCCCAAGCGGTTCATAGATCGCAAGTGGTACAAGGGAGAAAAGTGGCACAACACATTCTTACTAGTCTTCATTTTTGTCAAACCGGCAACCAGTATTTTGTATGAACCGGTAATACTCTATGATGAGTAACCAACTGACATTTTGTTATGAGTTACCAATCCACCAATTGTTTGACGGTGCCGACACATTAACAGTGCTTTTGTGTCATCTTACTAAGTATGTCTAGATTCATTGAACCTATGAAATTGTAATGTAATCCTATTGGACCGACATAAAATCAGATTCCTTTAAAAGGACATCATGTCTATGGTTTTAAGTTGTTGCTGAAAGGGTTAATGTTTAGCTAGGGTTTAAGGTGAAAGTTGACAACTATCTTATCAGAGAAGATCATGTTGTAACTGTGAGAGAGAGAGAAGACTGAAGTAATGGTTGAATGCATTAGCTGTGAGCAATACTGGATCTAACCAAGTAGTTTGTGCTATTAGATAGATCAAACACTTGTTGATTACTCACATCTTTGACAAGTCTGTAGCCCTTAACCGGTATCAGAGCCTACCTTTCTATAAGTTTAACCACTTGGAAAGACATATGGGGGAATATAGCTTGAGGGAACTTACTCAACGGCTCACTAAGTCTGAGCAAGCCTATGATGATCTTATGGTCAAATACAAGGCATCTCAAGCAAAAAGAAGAGAACATGCAGAGAGGCTGATGGAACTATCTAAAAGTAGTTCTGAAGATGAAGTTAACATGGAGGCCATGATTGCTGAAGTGAATAAGCTGAATGATTCAAACTCCAATCAAAGAAAGGAGTTGGAAGGATTGACTATTCAGTTTATTCAAGAGCTTGAGAACTGGAGAAAAGATGAAGATCTGGTAAAGGACAGAGATCATGAGATCTCCAAGTTGAAACATGAGATTAGTGCACTGACTACTCACCTTCATGAGAGAAGAATGGAAAAGGAAGACATACAAGGAGAACTGAACATTGCCATCTCTGAAAATGCAAGTCTAATTGAGACAAACACTGCTATTTCCAAAGAACTCTTTGAGTCAAAGGAAATACTGGCTAAGTTTGGCATAAGTACTGTCAAGCTAGAGCAAAAGCTTGAGTCATCTAGACTGGCAAATAATACCAATGGTCTTGGTTTTTCTGGACATCAGGAAGGAGAATCCTCAGGAACAAATGCTGAAGCATCAAAGAGGCAACCGACACTCAAAGGAAAAGGTAAGCAAAAGTTCAAACCTGTTTGCTTTAACTGTCTTAAAGAAGGACACACTGCCAATGTATGTAGGAGCAAAGCCTACAATAATTTTCCTTATTTTATCAACAATGTACCTAGATCCAATAAGTTCAATGGTCATTGTTATGCATGCAACAAGTTTGGGCATAGAGCATTTGAATGCAGGTCTGTAATGGATAACATTGGAAGATATCCTCAAAGGACCCAAGGAAAGGGTCCTAAACCTTTTATGAACCGGAACCACAATCGGTTTAATGTCTTCAATCATTAGTCAAGAAGTAGTGGTCATCAAGCGGCAACTGGATGGAGAGAAAGTTGTATGATCTATCATGGTCATGGTCACACTACTATAACATGAAGAAGGAAGAATGGAAACATGTACAGTGGATCTTGGAGAGCACCTGGACTTGTTTGCTATCACTACAACAAATGGGGTCACATTGCAAGATTCTGCAGAAGCAGAAAAAGTATATCTGATGATATACCGGCCACTTAGGAAGGAGAAATAGATGTTGAAAAAGTTCAAGGAGACATGAAGAAAACATGGAAGAAGAAACCAATATTGTCGGAAGAGGAAGTAGTTTCTGCACCTAGTGTGGAAATATCGGAACCGGCAAACTAACCCTCAAAGGCTTAGGGGGAGAAAATGGTGACATGCTTTCAAACCCCCGGTTGACACAAGTAAAAGACCTTAACCAGTATGCGATATCTGTTGCTTGGCAGAAGACCAGAAATATTAAAAAGGCAAATTAGGGTTTACACCCTAATAGAGGAGCATTAATGACAGTAGGTGAGAGACATGTATAAATGCATTTTTCAAATCATTTCTCACTATCTATTTTCAAGAGAAGAAAAGTTTTCAAGTGCAGAGCAAAGAAAAGGCAATTTGAGCTTAGATTTCTAGAAATTGGATAACCTTGAAAGAGATTCAAATCTAGTTTGCAAGTGGTAGTGGAGAACACAAAGCGGTGATTTGGCATCTGACGGAGAGTGAACTGAAGTAGAATTAGGAAGCCATAAATTCGCGTCTGAAAGGTATTTTTCATGTTCTTGAAATACTCTTCAATGGCTTCCACATCTTATACCAGTTCAAATACATCCATTGAGTCAGAAAGTTTCATTCAGAGGAAGTCCAAGTATAATGCTTTATCACAAGTTCCAGCTAGAGTCATAGTCAAAGAAGGAATTTCTGATTATATTGATTGCAAAATAGAAGACTTAGGGTCTTTAGCCATTCATACTCAGTTAGGTCTATTTTGCGGAAAGGACAAAAGGATCAAGCCGGAATTTAGTGTCATAGAGAAGAAGAAATTCCACAACGTAGTATATTTCCTGGAAGACTTCATAGAGGATCACATCAGGATCATCTTGAGCAAATTCCATGGTGACAAGATGTACCTAGAGAGGACGCATGATATCACGCCTCAAGCAATTCATGCAGTCACCAGTTTCTGCTACATAGGGGAAGTACTAGCCCTAAGAAAAGTGAGCAAAATGGAAATGACCAAGCTCACTAGTTCAACAAGTGATTCACGGGGTATGATAGTCAATCCTATCAAGGATTATCTGGTGAAATATGCCTGCATGGTGATAGGCTACAGAATATTCTCAGCCAGCAGGATTAATTCTGTATCTGTTGTAGTGGTAAATGTCGATTACCAAATGATAAAAGAGGATGCATCTTTTGACTTATGCACCGGCATGTAGAGGCAACTCCTGTTAAATCTTAAGGCAATCAAGTAGGACAACTCACTGAGATTTAAGTTTGGACAACTACTGGTAGGGTTGTTCTTTTATTTCCAAGGCTACTTTTTGGGTGTAGGAGATGTCAGGTGGTCACCTGACCAACTGGTAAACAAGCAGATAAAGGAAAGCGTGCAAGCCATTAGAACAGGCTACCCTGAGGTGCTGAACAAATACTTTGATGAGTTCAGAAGAAAGATGAGTCAGAGGGTAAGAATCTCAGGTGACATAGTGAAGAAATACGAAGATGACATCTGTTTCACTATTCAGGTGGACAAATGTCTAATGGAGGTTGTTGAGCCTAGAATGGAGGAAGTGGAGCCTATGGGCTATGAAGTCATGTTTGACATGCTGGAAGGGTATGCTTCAACCCTTATTGCCTCACCTCTTGATCCTAAGGCCAAGAGGACTGGAACCTACTTGGAGAGGATTGTACCAGTTGAAGAACTATCGGTAAAGAAAGGAAAAGAATCGACAGCTAAGAAAGCTAAGGCAGTGCAAGCAGCATTGGCACCAGCTACCATTGCAACTCTAAGAGTGACCAAACGGTCATTGGCAAAGAAGAAACCGGAGGTAACACTGGCAAAAGTCTTCGAAAGAAAGAGGAAGACTAAGGCAAATGAACCGGACTCCAAAGAAACTGAGTCTAATGAATAGCCAAAGAAGGCTAGACAAACAAAGAAGATGAAGAAGAATGAACGGGCAACATCTGCACCGGTAAATATAGATATCTCCTCATACAAACCTTTGACACATTGTCAAAGAACAATAAAAAATATTAGGAGAAAGTTACTTCATGATTTAATAGATTATTATGATGAATTCAATAGTGAGGAAAAAGATGAAGTACTACAGGAAATCATTCTTTATTTATGTAAAAATGACTGGTCACCATTAGAGATTAAATCTCAGACATTGGATTCATTATTTAAAGCATTAGATAATAAATGGCGCATTGCCATTGAAAAGGGACAGGGGATTAGGGAGAAAGTTTTTGCATAGTACTTCCCCAAACTCTCAAATTCAGAATTATATGATGCCCTAGATCAAAATAAAGGTCTCTTCTTCACAGGGAGAAGAAGACTCTGGTTGTTGGAGGGGAGAGTTGATGATGTTGAAAAAGATACACATCAGCATATAGCTCATGCTATCAACTCTCACAAAGCACGAATGGCCAACCTCCAAGTGGAAAAGGAACCAGTTATTTCCAAATCGGATGAGGTCTTTGATGAGGAAGGAAACCTAGTGGAAGAACCAATAGACACAATTGATGTCGATGCCTTGGATGTAGAAGATGTCACTTAGGACATACCTTCTGAGGGAACAAAACAGGGGCAACAGGCCGATCAGGGTGGTGAACAAGCTGAGGACACATAGGAAGTAGCAAAGGAATAGGAAGAGGAAAAGAAGAAGGATGAGGATGAGAAACAGAAGAAAGAGGAAGAGAAGAGAAGAGAGGAAGAGGACAAATGGAAAGATCAAGAAAAGAAGAAGCAAGAAGATGACAGGGAAAAGAAAGAAGAAGAGGATAAGGAAGAAAAGAGAAAGAAGGAAGAAGAGGAGAAGAAAAAGAACAAAGAGGAAGAGAAGAAGAAGGAAGCGGAAGAGAAGAAGAAGAAGGAAGAGGAAGAACAAAAGAAGAAGGAAGCGGAAGAGAAGAAGAAGAAGGAAGAGGAAGAACAAAAGAAGAAGGTAGAAGTAGAGCAGAAGAAGAAAGAAGAAGAAGACAAGAAGAAGATAGAAGAGGAAGAGAAGAAAAAGAGAGAAGAGAAAGAGAAGGAAGAGAAGGAGAAGAAAAAGAAGGAAGAAGCAGACAAGACAATTGAAGCAATGAAGACCACACAGATGGAAACTCCTAAGGCAACTGGTAGCCAAGCCAAACCGGCTACTATCTCGAGCCCCATTGATCTCCAATCTACAAGTGAGACTGAGCTTATGCAAAGCATCAAGGTTGCCCAAGAGCACCTTGAAGGCATTTGCAGGAAAAGAGAACAAGATATTATTCAGGTGGCTGTAGACACACTTACCGGTTTAATCCCCGGTACTAATCTTCCTGACACTGAATCATCACTAGCACAACTCAAACTTTTGTGTACTATAGTGGATGATCAGGTGCAGAGCCTAGAAGAAGCAGCAGAGGCCAATGTAAAGAAAGACCACCAAAAGGCTCTTAATGTTGCTCTAGTGAAGAAGTTGAATGAGCTTAGGACTGAACTGCTAAAGGATCAAAAGGACACAAGGAATGCCTTGGATGAGGGAAACTTGCTACTCAACAAAATCTGTCAACCTCATCTATCTATGATGATGTGCTAGCCAAGAAGCAACAGCTTCAAACAGACTTACAGTCTTACTTGGGCACATTCAAGATTCCTTATGACTCCTTTGCAGCATATGGGCAAATCGTTCACCGGTTCTAGATCCAGTCAGCCAAGATGGAGCAAGAGATCAGCACACAGTCTCAGGATTTGTAGGAGCTTCAACTGGTATTACTTCCATGACTACAAATTCTTCAGAAGTGTTATCTGAACTTGGATGCCTTGACAGTCACATAGGAACTAAGCACAATAGATGCCATGGAGGAACAGGTATCCTAGATGCAGATAGAGAAGGAAGTAGCAACCTCCCTACTTGAGTCCTAGTCCCTATCCATGAAACAATTTTTACAGGACTATAAAGTGGTTTCTGACAAGTATTATTCATTATTGTCATAAACTCTTTTATATATATATATATCGAAACAGGTTTTTCAGCGGTACTTTTTCATTGTTGGCAAAGGGGGAGAAGTATATCTGGTTTTTGGTTTTAAAATTTTGAAATTTTGATATATCAGGGGAGAAGTATATCAGGGGGAGAAGTATTTGTTTTGAAATTTTGATATATGTTGTGATATATGTTATATGCTCTGATGATTATGCTCTGGATGCAAAATTTGCTATACACTCTATTGATTAAGGGATAGTGTATATGCTTAGGGGGAGCAATTTTGTTAATGGCAAGTTTTTGTTGTAAAACACTTAGATGTCAAAATTTTATTTCCCTAAGTGTTGCCATCAATGCCAAAGGGGGAGATTGTTGGCATTTTTGCTGTTTATGTTGTGATTGTCATTGATGGACACACACTTGTATTGAGATCCCCTTTATATGTATGAGCTCATGCTCAACCGGTATTTGTTCCAACTGGTATGTTGTATACTAGTCTCTAGACTAGTGATTTTTGCAGAATGTGTTTTCCAGTCTGAAGTGGCATGTCGACCTCAAGCGGTTCATAGATCCCAAGGGGTATGAGGAAGAAAAGCGGCACAACACATTCTTACCAGTCTTCATATTTATCAAACCGGCAATCGCTATTTTGTATGAACCGGTAATACTCTGTGATGAGTAACCAACCGGCATTTTGTGATGAGTTACCAATCCACCGATTGTTTGACGGTGCCGACACATTGATGATGCTTTTTGTGTCATGTTACTAAGTATGTTTAGATTCATTGAACCTAGGAAATTGTAATGTAATCCTATTGGACCGACATGAAATCAAATTCCTTTAAAAGGACATCATGTCTAGGGTTTGAAGTTGTTGCTGAAAGGGTTAATGTTGAGCTAGGGTTTAAGGTGAAAGTTGAGAACGATCTTATCGGAGAAGATCAAGTTGTAACTATGAGAGAGAGAGAGAAGACTAAAGTAATGCTGGAATGCATTAGCTGTGAGCAATACTGGATCTAACCAAGCAGTTTGTACTATTAGATAGATCAAACACTTGTTGATTACTCACATTTTTGACAAGTCTATAGCCCTTAACCGGGTAGGCCTCAAAGCCTTTGTAAAATCCTCTAACAAGGTGGTTCACACATGTGGATCGAAAATCCTCTAACAAGGTATTCTTTAATCAGACTTATCTCCTAACAAAGATTGAGATTCCTAATAGGATCTGTTCTGGTGAAGAACATTGTAAGACCTTAACCGGTTTGACCTTAACCGAACTGATTTCTATTCTGCAGATAGTGACTTGTGAGTTCCATCTCACTGTGGTTTTTCCCAGTTGGGTTTCCACATCAAATATATTGTGTTATGGTTGTATTTCTTTTGTGGGTGAATGCTTTATTCACATTTTGGTTTGCATGTGTGGTAACCGGTTTGACTGTTAGACTGCTTTATCGGTTTATCTTTAGACTTTGTAAGTGTTTTAGTGCAGTAGTTTTTGGCATACTAATTCACCCGCCCCTCTTAGTATTCATCAGCTTTAGCACTTAGGGTAGTTTGGATGGTGCATCGGGATAAAAGGGTATCACGTAGGTGTTGGCTAGTGCATAGGGTAGATTGGGTAGTGTATAGGGAGAAAAGGGTAGCGCATGATAACAGTTTAGCACGTAGGCAAAAAAATTTAGCACATAGAGAAATTTTGTTGGTATAGTGGGATTTTTAAATGAAGAAAATAGGTAGGTTGATGCTGGTTCTGCCCGGATAAGTGCAATTTATCAGTCTGCATGTCTGCTATCATTATTTTGATAAGTTTGTCCAATATGAGTTCCGATATAACTTGATTTGATTTTCGATGTGTCAAGTTGATATAGATTTGATGTGATTTTGATATGATGTGTAACTTGATTTAAATTATTCAAAGTTTTCAAGTTTTTGATGTGTTTGATATGAATTGTGGAGCTTGAGTTGTTTTACAGGTTGTATTGATTGTGGAACTTGAGTTGTTTTACAAGTTGATATGGATGTGAAACTTGAGTTGTGTTACAAGTTGATATGAAACTTGAGCTGTGTTACAAGTTGATATGATTGTGAAACTTGAGGTGTGTTACAAGTTGATATGATTTGATAGATTGATATGATGTGGAACTTGATTAAATTGTTCAAAGTTTTCAAATTTTTGAGATGAATTTTATTTTGATATCCATGTTTTGATGAAGGAATTGATATTGGACTTTCTTTGCTTTTTGACAAGAGTGTCTTGGAGTGGTACAGTCATGTGAGTGATTTCTGAGACTGTGGTCCTTGATACCATGATTGATACAGGTCGACAGAGACATTATTGAGAGGTGTGGCTTGACCTCTTTGTTAGATATGCCTCGGTTTATCGTAAACCGAGGTTTATTGACAGTATTGGCAGAGAGGAGGCATAGTGATACGAACACCTTTCACTTGGCGATAGGCGAGATGACAGTGACGCCTGAGGATTGTTACCAAATTCTACGGATTCCTGAGGTAGGTGCTTTGTTACCTTATGAGTAGACAGATGAGGAGGGTATTGAGGTGCTTCACCAGGTTTTTCAAGATGATACTGTTTGTGGGTATGAGATCCCCTGGCAGGAGTTCTTAGATTTGGATTATGCTCCTCTACCATCAGTTTTGGCAGGGTTTATAGGTGGGTTCTTATGTCTCAACCGTAGGTCAAAGGGACTAGCAGTGGGGTGGGGATTGGTGCTGGAGGACATGGTGACACAGGATTGCCGATTTGCATGGGGGTCAACTATGCTGGCCCACTTATCTAGGGATTTACACCAGGTGGTATACTTGGGTTACGA
The DNA here is from genome assembly GCF_030272615.1 of Cryptomeria japonica. NCBI lineage: Eukaryota > Viridiplantae > Streptophyta > Pinopsida > Cupressales > Cupressaceae > Cryptomeria > Cryptomeria japonica. The sequence goes on from NC_081411.1 coordinate 370,286,405, forward strand.
TAGTTTATCAGCTAGAGTGACACTGCTAGAGGTATGGGCGTGGGAGCATATTCCCGCAGCTAGGCCATTAGTGGAAAGGGATAGACCGATTGGGTGTGTGTATGCATAGGATATAGAGGGATAGTTTTCCAGTGTAAGCTGGGAAAACTAGAGCACTGAAGGAGAGTGTTGGATGATATTGATATGATTGTCTGGTGACCATATACAGGTTGCGAGGTATGGGTCAAGGATGGGATGGAGATGCCCTATGTTTATATGACCAAACACTTGATAGGGTGGACACCCTTTGTTATTGAGAGGTTTTTGCATAGCCAGGTGCTGCAGCAGTATGGTTGTCAGCAGGGGATTCCACAGGGAGCATGTTTTTATGCTTGACGGAGATAGGAAATTCCAGATTGTGGTCCTATGATTGATAGCACAATGATAGTGGAGGAGTTCTTTCATTTAACTGGTTAGATTTGGGATTATGCCTCGGAGATAGTGGATGTAGGGATGATTGATGAGTTTGCAACATTCTTTGCAGCACACAGAGTGGCTCAGATATTAGATCCAGTGGAGATGATTCCCGCTTTCAATGATGATGAGGATGATCAGCGAGGAGAGGCTGAGGAGATAGAGGATGTAGGTGGTGGAGGAGGGGGTGATGATGGAGAAGGTGGTGATAGAGGAGGTGGCTGAGGTGGGTGAGGAGAGAGGAGGAGATTGGATCAAGGGAGGAGAGGAGAGAGAGGTGGAGATGGTGGTGATAGGGGATACAAGGTGAGAGGGTAGGGTGGTGGGCAATGGTGGATAGAGGGAGAGGAGGTTTGGCTATCAGAGCTAGAGGTGAGGAGAGGCTTGAGGAGGTGATAGTGGCAGTGGGAGGGCATGATGATTTTAGACGACCAACCTAGAGGACGAGATCAGATGTATTACCTCCACTAGCACTAAGGACAGGTAGAAGGACGAGGGGTACCCCTTCACAGTTACCTCTGTAGATGCAGATTCTAAGGCATGCGGAGGATGCACAGATTAGATTACTACAGTTGTCAGTGTAGCATTTGCAGACATAGTTGTTGGCACATCAGTATCAAATTACTCAGCTAACCACAGAGCGTGATACGGAGATAGAGTGGCGGGGTCAGGAAGAGGAGCTCGCGGAGAATTTGCAGAAAGTGGCAGCAGGTGGTCCGATGAGAGACACTTTGAGAGAGCTCACTTTGAGAGCCAAGGAGGTGGAGTATTATAGGAGACACTATGAGGATGCAGTACCTAGGGAGCCCCGAGTGCAGAGTTTTACACAGTTGAGATCTAGTCGATCTCGAGAGACTGGGTCGAGGACAGAGAGAAGAGGCGTGACAGGGCCTCATAGACAGGATCCACCTGGAGATCCAGGTGCTGGGTCATCTGTAGTGAGATCATCACCTTAGGGAGATAGTCATACCTGAGAGATGTTGTCTCCATTGTATTTTTGATCATTTTGTTGTATTTGGCATAGACATGACATATTTTGTACATTGATCATTTTTTTGAGATATATATTTGACACCATTTTCTTTGATCCTTATGTGATGTGTTATGAATTATTCTTTCTATATTCTTTTTATTCTATGATGATGTAATGCTTAGTTAGATGTATGTGATGTGATAATGCAGGATGTTGTGAGATGTATTTTGAAAATGAGATGTATGATAATGATATGTTGTGAGATGTATCTTAAAAATGAGATGTATGATAATGATATGCTATGAGATGTATCTTGAAAATGAGATGTATGATAATGATATATTGTGAGATGTATCTTGAAAATGAGATGTATGATAATGATATGCAACTAAGTGTAAAATGATATGTAACTAACTGTAAAGTGATATGCAACTAATTGTAGAATGATATGCAACTAATTGTTTTTGAGCATCCTCATTCTGCATTTGTCATCCCTGTATAGCCACATGCTGTTTTCTTTCTTCGTATGTATTATCATTGAGCATTGACTTGCTTTGGGATATGTTGAAAATTTATACAAGCATAATGGTATAATTGAACCATAATGACCTGAGAAAAATTTACATGATTTTTGATTTTGCAAGATAGCACAAGTGTCAAGGTATAATTGAACCAAGACGACCTGAGTGCGGATTACGTATAAACAAACAGGATTAAACCATTTGTATGCATAAAGTGGAATCATGTCTTCAGTGATGTGAATCACGTCTTGAGACAAGGATTTACATAGTACAGATGATCGACTCATAGATAGAAGATTGGAAAATATTGGAGTCCCCACGATGTTCTCTAGCTGTGAAGCATTGTTGAGAAAATATAGAGGATCCATAGTTCAAAAAGTTTAAGTGCAAAAATACTCAGCTTTATGCCAAATGCAAAATTTGATACTTCAGAAAATCATCCATCATATTTTGTGAATCCTGTTAAGCGAGCAATGTTTTTGCTTTGCGATTGTGTTGTATTTGTTGAATATGATGTTCTGAGTTTGCGACCAATTTTGATGGCTTGAATGTGCTGTAAGTTTGGATCAATGTTGCCCCTAGCCAAGTGTACTTCCTAATGTGAATATGTATAGTGATTACCAAACCATGGTGAGATGCGGGGAAAGGATATGCAGATAAACCAAGATAGTGACTACGCTAAGTATGTCCTTGATGGATAGTGTGATAAAAATGTTGGGCAATGGCCGATAGTGATTGACTGTGGATATAATGGTATGGATATAGATAGAGGATTCATCCTCTCACAAATAGTGCCTATTGCTAGGTTTTCACTAGTTGCTTTTATTGTACCTTTTTATTTGCTTTTTCTTGATTTTTTTATATTTTTTATTTTTTGACTTTTCCGTACATTTAGACTACTCAAGTGTAGTATTTCTTCAGATGGATGATGTTAGTTGGTTCATTGAGCACATCTCCTTCTGAAGTTGTTAACTAATAGGAACCTAATCCATAAGCTAATATGATGACATAGGGACCTAACCAGTTAGCTTCAAACTTCCCTTTCTTTTCCCGATCTTGCTGATTTCTAGGATTTTCTTTGAGTACTAGATCACCTATTTTGAATATTCTAGGAATGACCTTGTGGTTGTAGCTCCTGCACATGCGTTGTTGATATGTTTTGAGATGAGTGTAGGCACGTTGGCATCGTTCATCTATAAGTTCAAGCTCTTGTAGTCGGTTAACTCGATACTCTTAAATTGGGATTAAGCCTTTCAAAGAGACTCTGAGAGATAGAATTTCTACCTCCAAGGGTAAAATTGCTTCTGATCCATATATCAATGAATATGGTGTAGCTCATATAGGTGTGTGGATGCTATTTTTGTATGCCCAAAGTGCTGGATTGAGTTGTATATGTCAATCTTTGCCTGCATCATTCACTGTTTTCTTTAGGATTTTTAATATTGTCTTGTTCAATACTTTTGCTTGACCATTCCCTTGTGGGTAGTAAGGTGTAGAAAAACGATGTTAGATTTTGAAATTTTCACATAGTTCTCATAGATATTGGTTTTTGAAAGGTCGTCCATTATCTGTGATGATGGAACTTGTAATGCCATATCTGTAGATCACATAATTAAGGATTAAAGAAGCAATTTGTTTCCCAGTCACTATCGTCATGGGGACTGCTTCAATCCTTTTGGTAAAGTATTCTGTTACAGTTATAATGAACTTGTGTCCATTTGAAGATGAATGATGAATTTTTCTAGCCAAGTCTAGTCCCCACTAGAAAAAGGGCCAGGATGTCGTGAACGGCTACAGTTCTTGTGTTGGTGCATGTATAAGATTGCCATGAATTTGTCATTTAGGACACTTTTTGGAAAAGTGGTAAGAGTCTTTTTCCATTGTTGGCCAATAATATCCCATTCTTAGAAGCTTTTTAGCAAGAGTAGTACCACTTGAATGTGTACCATAGATACCTTTGTGAAGCTCATGAAATGCGGAGTCAGATTCATTATGATCAAGGCAACGAAGAAGAGTACCATTTAGACCTCGATGGTACAAAGTATCGGTAGTAAGAGTATAACGGGTGGCTTGTCGGATAAAGTTATGTTTTTGTTTTAGGACAAGTCAATGAGTAGGATATTGTTCTTAAGATATCCGTATATTGGTCCATCTAATGGAGAGTCAGAACCGGTCAAGGCATAGATAACATTGGATTCAGAGTGTTCATAGGCTGGGGAGAATAGTTGCTCTACCAGAAACTCGTAATGACTCTTGCTCTGGAATTTGAAGTAGTGAAGCGATAGTAGCCATTGCATCGGCTTCTTTGTTATCCAACCTTGGTATTTGTTTGAAGGTGATGTGTACAAAATATTGCTTGAAATCATCCACCATTCGCTTGTAGGGTAGCAGCTTGTCATCCTTTATTTGATAGTCATTGTTGATTTGATTGATGACTAGTTATGAATCTTCGTAGACTTTTAACTCAGTTATTCTCTATTCTACGACCAGTTTGATGCCTATGACCAATGCTTCATATTCAGCCATGTTATTTGTGCATGGAAACATAAGCCTATATGATCTTGGTATAGTGTGTCCTTCAGGGGTGATGACCAAAATGCCAACCCCTGAGCCATGTTATGTGTAGGATCCATCAAAATATAAGGTCCATTGTTTGGTGCAGATAGTGAGAACGTCTCTATTTGAAAACTCGATCTCCATAGTTCATTTTCTAGGTAGTGGTGCTTCAGCTAGTTGATCTGCAATTGCTTGTCCTTCGATACATCATCGCTCTATGTAGTGGATATCAAATTCACTGAAAATCATAACCCACTTAGCCAATCTGCCTGTAAGAGCTGCTTTGCTAAGTAAATATTTGAGAGGATCAATCTTTGCTATCAACCTAATTGTGTGAGCTATCATGTAGTGCCAAAATTTTGAGAGGCAAATACTACTGTTTGACACGCTTTCTCAATGAATGTATAGTTGAGTTCATATTCATTCAATGTCCTGCTGATGTAGTATATAGCGCGTTCTTTGCCTTATTGATCTTCTTGTGCTAACAATGCCCCCAGTGATATGTCTGTTGTTGAAATGTAAAGAATAAGTAGCTTCCCTACTATTGGTGACACTAGAACTGGTGGGTTTATTAGATATTGCTTGATTTGACAAAATGATTGTGCACATTTGGCTTCCCATTTGAATGGTACATTCTTATGTAGTAGATGATTGAATGGTAGACTTTTATCTACTAATTGAGTGATGAATCACCTGATTGACTGCAGTCATCCTTGCAGAGATCTAAGTTGGTTGATGTTCTTTGGTGGTGACATCTCCATAATGGCTTGTACCTTTGTTGGATCCACATCAATACCTTTAGCTGAAACTACGTAGCCTAGTAACTTGCCTGATGTAACCCTGAAGACACACTTCTTAGGATTGAGCCTGACTTTGAATTTTTCCAATCTATTAAAAATCTTTTCTAAGATGCTTAGATGTTCTGCTTTGGTGAAGGATTTAGCTAGTAAATCATCCACATAGGTTTCCATGAAGGTATACATCATGTCATGAAAGATTGTCGCCATTGCTCGTTGATAAGTGGCTCCTACATTCTTTAAGCCAAAAGACATGACATTCCAATAGTACGTTCCCCAAGGATAGGTAAACATTGTTCTATCTTGATCCTCCAGGGCTATCTTTATTTGATTATAGCCTAAAAAACCGTCCATTAGTGATAGCATTGCATGACTTGCTGTGAGGTCTATAATTATGTCGATACTAGGCAAAGGAAAGTCGTCCTTTGGACAGGCTTTGTTGACATCTCTAAAATCAGTGCATATTCTGACACTGCCATCTAGTTTTGATACTGGTGCAATGTTGGAAATCCATTCAGCATAGTCGATAGGTCAGATAAATCCAACATCTAATAGTTTCTTTAGTTTAGCTTTGACCATGAGTGTTACCTGTGGATTCATCTTTCTCAGTTTTTGCTTGACTGGTTTAGCTCCTTAAGTAATACATAAATGATGCATGATTAATTATGGGTCAATCCCAGGCATATCTGCATATGACCAAGCAAAGTTGACTTTCTTTTCTTCAAACAATTTGATAAATTCTGATCTTTCTTCCTTTGTTATAGATTCTACAAGGTGTATAGTTTTGGCTGCTTCTGTAGTACCAATGTTGATTGCTTGAGTGGGCTCAATCAATATGGGTGATCGCTCATGATAATGTTTAGGAAGAGTATCAAGTCTCCCATCTTTAGGTGCCTTAAAAAGGTTTTCACCCTCCAATGCGTCCTTTATTTTTACTTTTCTGTGATCTAGTGCTGCCATTGACTGGTTTTCAGTAGTAGATCCTTTATTTTATTCATTTTTATGACTGAGAGACTTGGCACTCCCTTTGTTGCAAACATCATTACTTTGTTCACTAGTAGAGCCTATTTCAGGGTTAACAGTATTTAAGTAATGGATAATGGATTTGTCATTTGGGAAAATTGGTATATCATGAGTTTCAGGTGCGTCCTTGTCTATGAGGTCCGAAAAGCCAAGTGGTAAGGAGTCATTGGGTGGATCAAGTTTGATTGTTGTAAGTGTCAGGATAGAGGTTTCATTGTGATTAGTTTGGGTGTTAAAGAAGTCAAGGATTTCATTGAGGTCTTCGATGGTATCATTTTTCGTATAGACTTGCTCATAATATCATTGCTTATTCTCCTTGGCGCCATAGATATTTTGTGGACCAAATTCAAGCGGTCTAGATTCTGTATTGCATTCTTCTTGAGAGATGGGTGTATGATTGTCCTTTGCACAAATATCTTTAGTAATGTTAGAACAGCTACCCCATTCATATTCATTGGAATCACTCTCAGAGGTATCATCTGTGATTCTATCAGTTTTGTGAACTAGTATGTTGTAGGGTGAGAACATGTTTTTGATGATTGATACAAGTTGGATAGTTTTCTCTGATTCTGTGTCAGATCCTACTTCCACTTTTTGCATTTTTTCATATATTGTCTCTACTCGAGGAGGAATAATACCATTAAAAGGTGATTCCCCTTTGCCGGATATTAGTTCTTGAATATGATGTACCTCTGTACAAGGTTCTGCCTTCTTTAGAATGATGGGCTTCTCTTGATGGTGCTTTTGTTCTTGATGTTCACATTCCTTATGTATGTTCTCTACTGACTCAAATAGTGCCTCCTACCAAGAGTCTTCCTTGTACTTCTTCATTTCTTTCCACTGAGGTTTTTGATGTTTGCATGGTGCTCTCCTTGGTAGTAGAGTGAGTTCAAAGCCCAATCCCTTTTTGTCTTTACTGGATTGTGAAGGAGGATCCAATGGTTTTGTGACGCCTTCTTGATGCTTACCAATAGGTCCTTTTCCATTGTACCCCATTTGTTGCATGATTAAGTAGCTTTTTCCATACAAGTGTGTTGGTATAGCTACTTCCATAGTAGTTGCTCTATCTTCTTCCTCATCTTTGAATAGCCAGCTAAGGATGTCCTTTTCCTCGGATTCATGTGCTAGAGTGTCGAGTTGGATAAATGTGCCATCAAACTTGGTGATGAGTTGAGTTGCTAGATGTGTTGATGTTGTAGGTAATCCATGAGATCTAGGTGATGTTGGCAAGTTAGCCAAACACATGGGTTCCAAAGAGTATTCCCCCATGCCTTATTCTTTGATTTTCAATTTTTGCTGGAAATCCATAGACTGTGATGTAGACTTTTCGTGTTGACGTTCTAGTGCTGATGCATTTTGTTTCTCTCTATTATGTGGAATCAAGCTGTCTTGGGCTACCCCCATAGCATTACAATGCTGAAATGGATTATGATCAGCTGATATAGAAACCTCCTACCCATCGAAGGGAAATTTAACACACTGGTGATATGTGGAGGGTATTGCTTGCATTTCATGTATCCAGGGTTGACCCAATAAGATATTGTATGTGAGGTCTATCTCTAAGACCTGGCACATAGTATCCTTTTGTATCGGTCCTACCTGAATAGGCAACGCCACTATTCCTTTAGATGATCTTTCATCATCATCATATGCCTTTATGGTGACCTTTTTGCGTGGATCAATAGACTCTTCAGAGAAGCCTAATGCATGGATAAGTTTTAAGGTACAAATATTAAGTCCATCTCCTCTGTCTTTTAATACTCGTTTAACTCAGTGTTTATAGATCATGACTTCAATATGGAGTGGAGTATTATATGGATGGCTCAATGAGATATTATCATGCTGAGAAAAAGTGAGGTTATGAGGCCCTATCATATGAACCACCATGGTTTGGAATTTGTCAGCATCCAGATCTTGAGGTACATTTGTTTCCAATAGCTCTTGTTCTAAGATGTCCTTATGTTTTAGTGAAAGTTTTAGCAACTCAAGTATAGATATTTGAGAAGGAGTTTTCTGCAGTTGACTGACTAGATCATATTGAATTTTGGGTATGGTGTTTGTTATTGACATATGTCCCTTTAAGACATATTTTTGAGCTCTGGTTGTTATGTTGATGGATTCATGCTCACGCCTGTCTTTGATTGTGATAACGTTGACTTGAATGTCCCCAACTGATATGTGATTGATGGTGTTATTGTAGATGTGATTGATACGATCTCCATGTGTATCATTTGAGGTTGAAGATCCATCCTTGTTATAGTTTGGAAGAGTATTCTTGAAAGCTCTATGGTCACCATTTGTCTTGAGACCATCGACCGTTAAATCACCTCTATCGATCATGTCTTTAATAATGTTTTTCAGCCTTATGCAATCATTTGTTTGATGACCTTTATTGCGATGAAAATCATAAAAGTGTGAGTCATTCCACCAGGGTGGTTTGATTGGTGGTTCAAAGTTGCTAATTGTAGGTAAAGAGATAATTTTGTTTGCCAGGAGTTCTTGGAACTTTGATTCCAGTGTTCTCCCTAGTGGTGTGTAAATGTGTTTTAAAAAGTTGTTTGTGTTACCCCATGAGTTTGGATTAAGTCGTCGATTGGTGTTATTGTTTTGGGTGTTGTTGGTGTTGCTTTTGTTGAGTTGATCTTGATTGGTGTTCGGTGCATAAGTGTTAGTGCCTGGGTTAGCACTTTTGGGATTCTTTGTAGCTTGAGGATTACCTAATAATTTGAGCATGGGCTACTTTGATTTTGGATCATTGGATTCATTTCCCCCTTCATTTCCATTTTTTTTGTTTCTTGTACAGAGACTAAATTTGTCTAAGTTTTTATTGTTTTGCTTGTTGTAATTGGATGAACTTGTTCCTTCTTTGAATAATTTCAATGTTCCTTTCTTCACACATGCTTCTTCTACTTGAATGCCATTCTCAATTAATTTAGTGAACGATGATATGCATTGGAGTTTGAGTCTATAACTCATATCACTATTTAAGTTATCGATAAAAATTTACATCTTTTCCTTTATGAGCACATCTCGAGGATATCTTGAAACCATATGCCGCCACCGTTGAAGGAAGACCATGAATGTTTCATTTTTTTTCTGTTTGGTGTTACAGACGTCTAACATGGTGATAGGATGTTGAATGTTATAGGAATATTGAGTTATGAATTTGTTGACTAGTTCATTGAATGATCTGATGGGAGGTGTGATTTTGGATAACCATTCCATTATTTTCCCTCCCAAGCTTCTTGGGAATAAACTCATTAAATAGGTACTATAATGAGAAAATTCAAGACTCATTATACAGAATTCTCGAACATGATCACGGGGATCGCTTTTTCCATCATACTTGTCAAATTTGGGAATATCTGAGTTTGGAGGAAAAGGTATCATGTTCAATCTTCTATCAAATGGATAACAACAAATTTCCATTAATGAATACCGTATTGTTGTCCCTTGTTGCATGTCTTGCATTTGTCTTTGTAACATTTGCATTTGTTGAGTAAGAGCAATCAAACATGCATTATTTTTTTGATGGAAGAATTCTTCCCTTGCATTAGTTCTAGGTTGAAATGGTGATTGGAATGGTATGTTTTGCTCGGGGATATGTTGCTCAGAATTGTTTTATTCTGGTATATTTGGTTCAAGTATGTTTTTTTCATGGTCATGGGTTTCTTCTTCTCTTTGTCGTTCTTGATATTCATAATGTCGAGATCTTGTTCTAAAAATGTCTATGTCAAAATCTTCAGGAAGTTTAACTCCTTTGATTGTGAGCATGAGTAAGTATTTTTCCTTGTCATTTTCAATGAGTCTTTCCACAAGTTTTTGAAATGAAGTGCTTTCTTGACATTCTTGAAGAAGTTCTTCAGAAATTTTGGCATCCTCTAGATTTGGACGCTTGAAAGGATTTGATAATCTCCAATTCATGCTAAATTTTGATTGCATTTCACTTCGTTTGTTTCGCTGAGAGCAAGTGATAGTGGGCATCTAGTAGAAGCTCTCTGTGACAAAAGGAATGAACTCTTCTTCAATGTTTTGTTTAGGAGTTGGTGGTTTGATTCGGGGTATGTTGTAAGTGATGCACTCTTCAGGAAAGAATGTCGGATTGATCTTCCCTCCCGATTTATTTGTTGACTGAATGCGGACTTCTGACAGAATGATATACTCCTTAATGGTTCCTTGTCATATTCGTTTGTTTTGTTTTGAATATATAATTGTATATGATGAAGGAATGTTCGATGAGATTTGAAGAGTTGACGATGGATGTATAAAAATTTATTTCTTTTGGCAAGTTTCGAAGAACTCGGTTGCTGTTTCTTCAACTTAGTGTTATGATAAATATTCTTTCTTCTCAGAATATGAGGATTAGTCATGCATAAGCGATCAATGGTTTTCTTTAATTTGTTTTTGGATTTAGTTGAGCTTGTTTTGGAAACTCAAGTTTTACTTTATCAAGGTGAAGGTTTAGATGCCCCCTCACAACAAAGTGTGTCAAATGATATGAAATAAAGTCTCCTGATATGGAAACTTTATTTGAAAACTTGGAGTTTTAAAACAAGTGTGTTTTTGGATAGAAATTCATTTGATTTAAAGGACTTGTTTGTCACTTGTGATGATGTTTCTCGATTTTGATAGGAAAGATATGTTTATCTTGTGACTAGTTTCAAATTTGAGACAATGTTGCTTGATGGAAATTTTCTTGTAGAAATAGCTTTTGATACTCTATTTTTGGTTTTTCTGTTTGATGAAGTTCAGGCTGATGAAGGAAAGTTTCCGAAATTATTTTCAAAATTTTCAAAATTTACCTCTATTTTGCCCCCTGCTTTTTTGGTTTTGGCTATGCATTGAAATAGAGACGCTATGCGCTACATAATGTTCTCAAAAACTTTGATTAGAATGCTATCAAAGTGATGTCTCAACCAACCTTATATTGACAATTGTCACCATTTCATTGGTCAAAATTGAAAATATGGATTGACAACTTTCAAACTTAAGTGCCAAGTCTCCCTTCCTAAATTCTTCTAGATTCTTTTAATCCTAATCAATTAGTCCAAACCTATTCATTATCCCCTTTCCCTAAATTTGAGGAGGTCACTTCTCAAATTTGGAGTAAAGTCTTCAAAACGCATTAAAGCCTTTATCCATTAGTGCCCCCAAAGTTGGAAGGACTCTTACAAATTTGTCCCCAAAGTCTTCAAACCATTAATGGTTAACTAACCCTTAGTGGCATGGTTAGAGACTTTTTGACTAACTTAACCTCCGTCAAACCCAAGGGTCTCATCAAGCATTTATTGCTTTGACCATTGTTATTCCCTTAACCTTTGCACAAGAGTTTACCTCTTGGGTAAAAGCTTTATCCATTGGATAACCCTAAGCTAACCTTAACCCTTACCTCCAAGGGTAACCATGAGGTCTTCTCAAGCATTTAATGCTTCTTATATCTCCTCTCAACTAGCCTTATGTTGACAATTGTCACCATTTCATTGGTGAAAATTGAAAACATGGATTAACTACTTTCAAAATTGACCCTTGATTACCTCTTTCAATCTTAACCATCCATTGCCCTATTTTTGCTATAAATAGAGCTCCCATTCTTCCATTTTAGGGATCCATGCAGGCTTTTAGTATCTCATTTATGCTTAATTTTATCAATACATTTAGTCTCTCTTTGCAATAGGAATTAATCTAATAAGCATTTTATAATTTCCTTTATCATTAGTTTAAATCATTAGCTAGCATATCATGTTAGGATAGTATTTATACTAACATTGTCATCTTATAATCTAGTTTAACTCATTTATAGAATCATGCATAGATAGGATGCATTCATGTTAAAATCAATCAAAAGCATCCCTCGTTCTTGCATTTGTCATCCTTAAACCACTTTGCTCAATGATCTGAGAGCAAAGGCATTGGTTTGAGAGACCTTGTGAGATAGAGAACCATGGAACCAACCTTGGGAAGTCGAGTCATTCTTCATGACTCCAAAACTTGCACCAAGAAGTCCCGTGGGTGTGTGAGCAAGCCTCTTTGAAGCTTTATTTTTCACATTTTGAGTTTCATCGACCCGCTTTTCCTGCATACATGTTTGGCGCCCACTGTGGGGCTCTACCCCATTAATCAAATCGGTTTTTAAAAATAATCACTTTCACAGGTATGCAGGAAACATGAATCAGTGCATAGGGAATATCTCTTAGCGCATCTGGTGAACATTTTAGCGCATCCAGTGCACTATTTAGCGTGTGGGGTCTATTCTATAGCGCGTGCAGTCTTCAACTTAGTGCATTGTTCCCACTAATATTTTCCTATACGTCTTGGCGTGGGAGAAAAATAGAGCAGTGCATCCGAAAAATAGCATAGTGCATCGAGTTTGTCCGATAGCGCATCACAGTCAATGTGTAGCACGTATAGTTTATTTTGTAGCACATGATAGACAGAGGCAAAAACTAAAATTGTAACGGAGCCTAAAAATAGACTTGTTGAAGTCCACAAGAGCCTGTCTTTTTTTAAAACTGTTTTGGTTGGTATTTTGCAGGGTCTTTAACATTTTCTCTTGCAGGGAGGAGCATAGTTTTACTTTTAGAGTTACACTAATTTAAGTTTTTACTAACTTAGTGAAGTTAGTTAAAATTTAAGGTCGTTTAATTCTTATGAGATAAAGTTGAACTCACCTTGTTTGAGCTATAAAAAGAACCACAAAAACAATCTTTTTTCTTTTCCTAGTAGAACAAAATCTTCAATTGGGTTTTAAAAAGAACCAGTCAATTTTCCATTTTTGCAATCAAAAAGAGGTTAAGAAGAACTTCAGCATCCTTTGGTGCACATAAGGATCCATTTTTCTTTTTTTTTCAAAGTAAAGAATCACACCAAGTCTCAAAAGTCTTTCTTTAGTTAAAGAGGGAAAATCTTCCCCTTTCAAACAATTTATTTTGTTGACAAAACATTGTTTTCATTTTTTTGACCAAGTTCCTTTTCAATAGATCAGAAAATCATTACCTTGAAAAAGTTAAAAAGAACACTATGTTTCCATGGAGCAACATCTCCATATAGGATTAAAAAAATCGTTGCTTTGAAGGGATAAAAACAACAATTTGATTGTCTTGTCTCGAAAGTGGAAGGTATTTGCTCTCCTCTTAATTGGGTGATCAAAAAGCCAAACCACTCTTAAGCTTTTTGTACTTCAAGCGTTTACATCCTTTAGCAGGCCTACCTTCCTGAGGGGTTGAAAAACTCTTAAAGCCATTCTTTGGTCGGTGTGAAGGGAACAACCTAAGTGGGAAATGACTTTAAAGCCAAGTTTTCCAACCCACTATAATCAAAAGTGGAAAATGATGAAAGTCCTTTTCAACGGTTGTGCGTAGCGATTAGCCTTCCCCCAGTATCCTTGAGATACGTAAAGCCTTTGTTCTAAAGGCTGGGAAGCCTCCTGAGGGATTTTATCACTAACGACAGAATAGGAAGCTTGATTATGAACCTTAGCATAGAAACTTTGAGCCGAGTCAGTAACCAGACATTTGTAATATCATAGTGCAAGGGTAGGGAAGAATCCGGCCCCAAGATTACTCACAATATATCTCCCAAGATAACTACTCAATTGTGAAGCAATTCACTTTGAGTTAATTTTTGCAAAAGGCAAAAAAATGGGTGCCCCCTAGGGGGTGACACAGGTGTTTGAGCTGACGAAGTATCGAGACTTGTGGGCTGTGATATTGCTTATGACCCTTGAATAAAGAGTCTGATTGGAATGCATGTTGTATCCAAACCTATTCAAACATTGGGGATTTGAACACATCCTCGTAGAACATAGACTCATTTATTTAGATTAAGAAAAATGGTTGTCTCTTTGGTGTCATTCTTTCATTTGTTACTTCATTAATTCATCTATCAGCACTAAAAGCTCAAGGCAAAATTTTAAAATTGTAGAAAAACAACCAAGTCAGGACAGTTTAGTGCATAAGAGCAACTTCTTAGCACGTAGGAACCATCTTTTAGTAATCGAAACAATCATTTAGAGTAACAAACAACAATATTTTATGATTTTTGAGATTCACTTTACAATAAACTTAATGCAAAATACATTTTTCAAAACTAAACCTACCTTGTTTGTAGGAACATCATCATACACATTTAATGACCTACCATGGAACTTTGTCAGTTTTACACTTCTAGATTTTTAAGATCCTTAAGAGAACACCTTCAAAATAGAGGAAAAAACCTAAATTATTTAATCAATTATAAAACTCAATATGTGTGAAATTAGAAAGTATATCTCATCATTGGATCTGAAAAGTTATAATTGAAGAGAATTGAGGTGTTGGCATGAGATCCAAGAATAGGCATGTAATAATATTATCTTGATAAGGGAATTCATTGAAATTGATTTTCTATGAAAAAAATAGGGATGTTACCAGATGTCTATTCATGAATGCGGTAATTCATGAATCGAGAAACATTCGGTCCTCCTGAATTTATAGCCTAGGCAAAATGCAAGATCTTTCAATGATGCAAATTATAGATATAGTCTAAATATGCACTTAGTAAGCCATGTTATTAAAAGGTTAATTTTGCACAAAAGTCTGATTGATTAAACTTACTCATGGAATGGTGAGAGATTTAATCATTATCAAGCATAATTACAAAATCAAAACTATTATGAACAACTCACTCTTAAGAGACGCAAATTTAAATGTGACATGTATTTAAGTATTAATCTTATATTTCTCCAACATTATGTTGTATCCTTGAAACCAATATGAAATGAGGCTAAAGTTGTAGCAGTGACCTTTGCTTTAGCAATCGATGTACTTAATTAAACACAATAATCAAAGTTGTTCTATTTTCAATTCTTTCTTGCATCATCCTTTGTGCACAATATAAAATATCCACACTATTAAGGTGCTATTAAGACAATGTCCTTATAAATTAGGTTAGAGTGGTTACATAATTGAGGCTGTGCAAAGGTACGGAAGGCTTTGAAGATTTCCAGGTAGAGAAAATGGTTGCAATGGAATCAGAGGTCATAAAGAATTGTATCCAACACACACACAACTGGACGGAGCCTCTAAGGCTTACTCTTCCTTCTGGTCATATCAAACCTGGTAAAGTGCTGAAGAAAGTTCTAGAGTATTGTGAATACCATGCTCATGCAAAATCCAACAGTATATCAGAAGAAGATGTGAACATCTAGGATACAGAATTCGCTCAAAATATTATTACTACTGATAAAAATGGGGTGTCTGTCTGTGATATTCTTAAGGCTGCTGATTTTCTTATAATCGATGGTCTGCTTAATTTGTTATGTATAACTATCGTAACACTACTACATAGAGGGGGGTTTTAATACAATATTTGAGACAATTTTTGAGTGAATTGTCATAATTTGAGACAAAATAAAACTTACGTATCATCTTAAATATTGTCTTTAATCAAGTGTCTTAAATTATTGTCTTAAAAATTTGTCTTTATAAAGACAATAAAAAACACCAGAATTATTGTCTCTTGGGAGACAATTGTAATTTTGTCTCTATAGAGACTATACCTATAATAGAAAACATATTGCCTCTACAGAGACATATATGTAGATTTAATCTCATTTATTGTCTTTCTCAAGATGATAAAAACACTCTCATTAGAGAGTACCACTTTTGTCTCTCAAGAGATGATATCAAATAATGAATTTTTAAACATATCTCACTATTTAGATAAATCAATATTGTTAAATATAAACTACAATATTATTGATTAATTCATGTTAGGGTATGATGGAATTGAACAACCATCCTCCTACTTGTAAAGTAGGTGCTCTTCCATTGAGCTAGCATCCTTTAAAGAATAATTTTACCATTCAGAATCGTGGGTCTCAAAACACCTTTTGGTTTAGTAGTGAGTTTCAAGGCTGAATAATGCATGGTTGAGAACATATGAACATTACCAACCATTTTGTGTTTTTTATATTGAAAAACTTTTCATTGGATTATTGAATTGTTTAAGGCTAGACAGTAGATTCTATTGTTGTTGATTCTCATTTGAACAAGCACAATATTTTTACATAATCAACGAATGTTAACTAACTAGCTTAAGCTCACCGTGTGTATAGTCAATTCATAATATGCATTGTCCACTTCATTGTCCTATGAATAGTCAGGTAAGGTGTCAAATCTCTCATCTTCTGGCTCCTCAAGGAGGTTTTCACTATTGACTACATCCTTTCTTTTTACTTTTTCTTGATCTAATGTTGCCATTAAATGGTTTTCAGCATTAGACTTGATATTTGTTTTTTTTTTCACTTTTGTGATTGACAGATTTGGCACCTCCTTGAGTAGAAGATGTGTTACTGGATTCACTAGTGGAAGTAATTGTACATTCGAATGCATTGAGATATAAGGTAATGGCATGATCATTAGGGAAGGTTTTTATCTCAATGGGTGTTTCATTGTCCAAATCAATAAGCTCAAGATACACTAATGGTAAGGGATCATCAGATTGTTGTGTGTCAAGAGAAGTAAGGGTCATGATTGAAATATTTAAGTCTTTGATAACTAGTTCTAGGTCCAAGATATTGTAATATATTGTAGTTCCTAGTTGAGTGACCTATACTCTGACGTTTGCCCTGCACATGAGTGGACTATATCGACATCTACATCTTTTTATCTCAATGGGTGTTTCATTGTCCAAATCAATAAGCTCAAGATACACTAATGGTAAGGGATCATCAGATTGTTGTGTGTCAAGAGAAGTAAGGGTCATGATTGAAATATTTAAGTCTTTGATAACTAGTTCTAGGTCCAAGATATTGTAATATATTGTAGTTCCTAGTTGAGTGACCTATACTCTGACGTTTGCCCTGCACATGAGTGGACTATATCGACATCTACATCTTTTGTATAACATGACTCTTCAAAGGAATGTTCAGATAGGTAAGAGTCCCATTCCCACTCATGGGAATTTGTTTCACTAGAAGCTTTTAATCTAAATATTTTCTCATAAAGGTTGTTAGTAGCCTCTTCTCTCTTTTTAGCAAGTTCTTCAACTTCTTCCTACTGCCTGCAAGTTGCTTCTTCTTGTTGTTTGCAGATATCTTTCTCTTGTTGCTTACGTGCAACTTCTTCTTCTCTCAGAATGACCCATTCTTCTTGTTGTCATTCATATTCTTCCTCTTTTCGATTATGAGATGGCCCTTTTTGTTGTGGATCTATAGTATTTTGACCATAACCTTATCCTTATTTATGTTTAGGAAAGTTGCGAAGGAGGTTGTATTGGTTCTTAGATACCTTATTTTCTTTTTCCCATAAGACCACTACCACCATATCCCATCTTTCTCAACATATCATATGATTTTCGATATTACTCTACTGGGATATTAACATTATTAACTTTTGGTTGGGATTTTGTCTCATCTTTATATAGCCATTGCAAAACATACTTGTCATCAATCTCCTCAGCAAAGGTACTAGCTTTGACAAATGATCCATCAAGAATTTTAATTGGTTTTTTAACAAGTTGTTGTTTTGAATTTGATGGTTTGTCATATGATCTTTGAGATATTGGTATATCTGGTAGTGAATATTCCCTTGGACCTTTATTTTTCAATTGTATCTTTATCTCAAAGATCAATAATATTGAAGAAAACATATTTTCCTTAGGTGGTGAAGGAGAAGAGGATGCTTCTCTATTATGTGGAACAATGATCTCTTGAAATGGCTTCAGGTTACTACAATATCAAAATGGATTTGAATCTATTGGAATGGTGATCTCTTGTCCATTATAAAAAAACTTCAGGCATTGGTGGTAAGTTGAAGGGGTAGCTTGCATGTCATGGATCCATGGTCTACCTAGGAGTATGTTATAAGACAAATTAATGTCCAACACTTGACATACTATATCTTTTTGTGTAGGTCCAACTATGATTGGCAGCACTACAACCCCTTTGGAAGAACTCTATACTTCATCATAGGCTTTGATTGTTACCTTTTTGCAATGATCAACTGCATCTTCAAAATAGTCTAATGCACAGACAAGACTTAATGAGAAAATATTCAGGCCAACTCCTCCATCTATCAAGACACATTTTACGCAAGTTTTGTGAATTAAGAATTCGATATACAAAGGAGAATTATGTGGATGTTTCAAGGACATGTCATCATCTTCTGTGAAGGATAAGCAATGAGGTGCCATAAGACGTCACACCATGGTTTGAAATTGATCAATGCCCAAATCTTTGGGGACCGTGGTATCTACTAGAGCCTTTTCTAGGATCTCTTTATGCGTGGGTGATATTCTTAGAAGTTATAATATTGATAATTGCATAGGGTTCTTCTATAATTGATTGACTTTATTGTATTCTCTTGAAGTGGAGGGTGCATTGGTTGTGGGTCCCAATAAACTGACCATAGATTTACTGTGTGTAATATCGTGTGTAGATTCTGGTTGATATTTTTCTTTGACTACAATTACATTGACCACATTATCATAATTGTGGGAATAATTGACTTTCTCCTTTCTCTTTCTATCTCTAGTTGTCAATGTCTCACCCTTCTCATAGTTTGGTAGTGGAGTTTTAAATATTGTGTGTGATTCATTTGTTGTCTGTTGATCTACCATTATTACCTCGTTATCAATCAAATCTTGAATGACATGATTTAATCATTGAAAATCATTAGTTTTATGTCCTTTACTCTAATGATATTTGTAAAATTATCATTCCACCATGCAGGTTTTACCTTTGGCTCAAAATCTCTCACTTCTGGCAATGTAATTAATTTGTTTATAAGAAGTGTTTTTAATGTTGATTCAAGTGGTTCAGCAATAGGTGTGAATTTCCTATGAAAGTTGGTGAGGGGTAACCTTGGTTTATTATTATCCTAATTGGTTGTCGAGGTATGACTTGGTAAGTTGAATATGGTCTGCTTGGGTTTCACAGTATTAGCATCTACTATCCCATCGTTCCCAATGTTTCTATTTTCTATTCCAAAATTTTATTTTATCAAAGTTATGATGAGTATTATTGGAAGAATTATTCCCTTCTCTATGAAGTTTTAATACTCCTTTCTTGACTAAGGCTTCTTCAATTTTGATCCCATTCTCCACCATATTGTTAAAGCTTGGAGGACATTGAATCTTAGGTGCATAACTCATTTCTTCATTCAAATTATCGATAAAAGTGTCCATCTTTTCATTGTTACGAAATGGATGAGGATATCGTGCAAACAAGATTCTCCACCTTTGTAAGAATGTCATAAAAGGTTCCCCATTATTTTGCTTAGTATTACATAGGTGAAGAATATTAATATCATGTTGAATGTTATATGAATATTGGGAAACAAATTTGTCCACTAATTCTAAAAATGTTCTTATACTCGGTGGTAACTTGGAAAACTAGTCCATTGCGTGCCCACTTAAGCTTCTAGGGAATAGTCTCATCAAATAGTTGTCCTCGTGTGTGAACTCCATACTCATTGTGCAAAATTCCCTAACGCGATCTTGAGGAGAATTCTTACCATTGTATTTGTCATACTTAGGATTTTGCAATTAGAAGGAAATGACATCATATTTAGATTTTTTTCAAATGGATAAGGACATATCTCTTGCAGAAAATATCTTTTTGTGGTTCCCCCTTGTAAGTCTTGCACTTGTGTTTGGAGTGCTTGAATCTATTGAATAAGAGCTAAAAGGGGATTGCCAACATTATTCCTCCCTTCACCTTCTTGGTTAATTTGAATTCTTTCATTGTGACTATTACTTTGATTTCGTTCATTATGAGTATCATTCTGAGTTCATTCTTATGAGTATTATTCTAAGTTCGTTCATTATGAGTATAAGTTTGAGTTCATTCATTGCGAGTATTCATTTTGAGTTTGTTCAGTGCGAGTATTAGTGGTGTCATTTCGAGTGTCTCTCTTGCCCCTTCACTTCGTTTTATCCTAGTGGTATCAAAATTACTTGGTGTCTTGGAACCTTGACGTGCTAACATGATAAAATATCTTTCCTTATCTACTTCAAGGATTCTTCCTAATAATCTAATAAATTTTGGATATTGTTGCTTCAGTTATTTCTTCATAATCATCATTGTTTTGAGTAGTGCATCCAAATTGATGATACAATAGTTTCTCTTCATCCATTGTAGATGTTTTCCCTTGTTTTTGGTGTTTCAGTCTCCTCTGATTTTTGGTCAAATATGGCATACAAATGATCTAATTATTTCGAAAGGTTTGATCCCTCTAAAATACTTATCAATAGGTGATATTTTTTTCAAGTAAATAAGACAATTTAATTCAACCACCTTGATTTATATTTTGAGATAATGCAAATATTTGTTGCATAGCATGTGTTCTCAAACATTCTTCATCAAATTTATTTCCTCTACCATGCAAATAATTTCAGAAAAAGATGTAGAAATATGCAATGTTTCAACAAGATTTTGCGATTTATGTAGAGAAATTTTCTCCTAATTAAGATTGACTTGTGACTAAGTTTCTTCTTTTTCAAGGTTGCCTTGTGAATAAGTTTATTCTTTTTGAAGCGATATGAAATGGTCATCAAGTATTTGAAATTTTACAAGTTTTTGATCTTAAGTTTTAAGTGCAAATTTTTGCTATGATATGACCAAATCAAATAGGAGAGATGTATCATATTGAGAGAAATAGGTCAATTAGATCTACCGTTGTAGTTTTGTGATGAAGGATGATAAATCCTGATTAGAAACTATGTCTAAAAGATCAGATTATCAAATTGGGAAAGATATATCCTATTGAGAGAACTAAGTCAATTTGATCTAGTGTTGTAGTTTCATGATGAAGGATGATAAATATTGATAAGAAACTATGTCTAAAAGATCAGACTATCAATGATGTTTGATTATGCACTTGAGAGGTTTGAATCTTAAACCTGTTGAAGATGAATACTTGAAAACCTTAGTGTGTCTAGGTTTGAATATGTTTTGACAGAAGATAACCTAATTGAGTGCCCCGAGTAGATAACCAAATCACTATATTTATTTGTCTGAGAAATGGGTTGCTTTTCATTTTCCGATTTTGATATAGTTTACCAAAAACATTGACAAAATGACTAGAAATGCTGCTATATTGACTAGAAACGTTGCTACACTAACTAGAAACGCTGTGAAACTGACCAAAAATGTTGTTGTTTGGATTGAAAATGCTATGCTACTAACCAGAAATGTTGGGAAATTGACCATGAACGCTGCTATGCTAACCAAAAATACTATGAGACTGATAAAAAACACTGTTGTTTGGATTAAAAGCGCTATTCTGCAAACCAAGAGCTCTAAAGTTTAAAACAATGATGTTTGGACTCAAAAAATGGTTTTTTTGACTGAAAGAGTTGATGTGAAGACTTAGACAACTAATGTTTAGACCTAACAAGTAAAAATTTAGAGAGTTAATATTGAAACATGAGAAAGTTGACATTCAAACTGAGAGAGCTAAAGTTCAGACCAAAAGAGATGATGTTTGGACTGAAAGTGCTAACGTTTTGACCGTAAGAGCTGATGTTTGGATCGAAAGTGCTAACGTTTGGACATAAAGAGTTGGCGTTCAGACCGAAAGTGCTAATGTTTGGACCAGAAACTCTACTGTTTGAACCAAGAAATTTGATGTTTGGAACAAAAACTCTACTATTTGAACCAAGAACTCTGATGTTTGGACCAGAAACTCTACTATTTGAACTAAGAACTCTGATGTTTGAACCAGAAACTCTACTGTTTGAACCAGGAACACTGATGTTTGGATAAGAAACTCTACTGTTTGAACTAGAAACACTATTGTTTGAACCAAGAACACTATTATTTGAACCAAGAACGCTACTCTT
>NC_081411.1:370309049-370357519 GCF_030272615.1 Cryptomeria japonica
TGGTCTATATGCACGTGTGGTTCTTTGGTGTAGGACATTGCAAGTAGTAGTACTGGGTAGGTATGGGGTATTGACTCGACCTCGTTTCGTACGTCTGAGCATGCCTTATATATCCAATGGGAGTGGAGGAAATAGTTGTTTCACCCTAGGTTAATTGCAGTTATGCTCGTGTGAGTGTTGTCAGCCAGTTGTCTTTCCCCATCTAGCTGTTATGTGTGTCATGGTGCCTTGGTTTGGTCATTTGAGAGTCGTCATTTTATCTATCTTATTTTTGAGTGTTTCCATTTATTTAAATGGTAATTAATTTAAATGAATGATGCTATCTTGCATTAGCGTAATCATTTAATTAATATGCTCTGTGATTATTGTTTTATTTAAATTAATGATTTCTAGATTAAATGGTTAAATGGCTTAAACTATTGTGTAAAGTTGCATTGATAGTTTTGTAAAATAAATAAATTTCCTAGCCATTTAAAAAGGTTTAATGCTTATGTTGAAGGAAAGTATATATGGAAAAAGAAATAAATAAAAGTTTTCCTTTTTATTTTTCCATTTGGCCTTTTTAATTTAATCATTTGAAATAATTATTATTTTTGGGAAAGAAATAAATTTGATTGCATGTTTAGTTTTAAAATATTTAAATTTGATTGGATGAAAAACTTTAACCTAGAAGCTTGGGTTAAAAGATATTTTTGGGCATCCATTTTGGGCACTCACAACAGGAAAAGAAGAAGATTTTTGGAGAGAAAATTCTGGAAAAACTTCCTGAAGGAGCTGGAAATTCGACCTGGCTGCAAGACTGGAGTTTCTTCATCCCTTTTACTTGCTAATTGCTCCAAGGTTGGAGGTTCCCTTCTTGTTTTGAATTTGTTTTTGAAATTTTCAGTTTACTTCCTATGTATGGAAATTTTATGTATTTTGCCTATAGATTCTTTTTAGAATGTTGAAATGGAAGAAAGATTTCCTAATATAGTTGATTGTGTGATGCTATAAGTATATGGTTGCATTCAGGAAAATAATTTGTTCATTCCTTCTTTGTTGTGTGTTATTTGTTCATAGCAAACAATTTCTTGATTTACCTCTTCTTTGGAAAGAAAGAATTTTAGATTGGACTTGCTCCTTGTTTCTATTCTGTCATGATTTGGCTAGCTATTCTTTCCAGTGTGTCTATTTCACCATTTACCTTGCTGGTAAACTCTTTCTTGAAATTTTGGAAATTGGCACTGTATGTGTGTGCCTGTGAAATAATTCTAGAAATGGAATGTTGGAAGTGGTAAGTGTTCCTAGTTCGAAGTGGTAGTGTTACTGATTCAAAGTGGTAATTGTTACTGGTTTCAAAGTGGTAAGTGTTACCGGTTGGAAGTGGTAGTGTTACCGGTTTGAAGTGGTAAGTGTTACTGGTTGGAAGTGGTAAGTGTTATTGGTTGGAAGTGGTAAGTGTTACCGGTTGGAAGTGGTAAGTGTTACAGGTTTCAAGTGGTAGTTTTACCAGTTGGTAGCGGCAATGTTACTGGTTGGTAGTGGTACTATTACCGATTGGTAGGGGTAGTGTTACTAGTGGCAGAAGCACTACCTGTAAGTGGTGTCTATTGTCCTGGAAGCAGCACAATTGCAGGTTGGTTTGACCCCCGCTTAGCTTTGAGCACTCACCAGTCTCTGAACTGATTTGTGTTAAGGACTTAAATTTTGTCAATGGAATGTTTAAAGTGGTATTGCGTGATATAATGTGATTTTCAAATGATTTTTATAGTGGTTAATAAATTTATCAAATAAAATTAAGGCATGAACTAGAGATTCAAATGGGTAGATTTGGAATATTGATTTGGAAATTGATTAGATGTGACTGCTGGAAATGAGTGTTTTATTTAATTTTCAATCAATGATGTTGCAAGTTTTATGATGTTGATATTTTCAAAGATTGTCTGAGTGCGGATTTCATGTATTTAGTTGTCCTTGCAAGTGTTTATTGTGTTATTTTGGTCTATGGTTCAGTCATCCTATGGTGGTGTAATTGGTACCTTTGACCAAGTGATATATGTTGGCTTTGTTGTCTTAACCATGTAGTGTGTTTGCCTTATTGTTAGTCAAGAGTCAGTATGTGCTTGTTTGACCACTTGTTTCTGATAGTGGTGTTATGGCTATTTGCTTCACCATAGGGTGCTTGGGGAGTGACCATGCTTGTGTAGTGTGCTTTGAGAGAGTGGCTTTCGCTTGGGGTTTGCACCCAAAGTGGTAGATATTAGGACCCAACAAAAGTCAGATAACAACTAGTAATCTAATGAATTGATTATGTGGGTAGTATCATAACATTAATAAAGATAATTGTACCTCGTGCATAGGTGAGTGCTAGTACAGGGCTCATAATGTTGTGAGAAGTCCTGGAATAACAAACCAACCACCTTGTCTTCATGAAAGGCTAGTAGGGTCCACACGAGACTTAGTTGGAGCCAGACCGTCAGGAGAGGTTATTAGGACAGTGAGCCGAGACCTATGGAGGTTATACCAGGGTAGCCATCTTAAGCTATGCGATGACACTCTCTCATTTAGTTCACTTTTGTTTTGTGATGTTAGTTCACTTGTGTTTGTGATGTTGAGTCACCTAGAGTCTTGTGGAGTATTATTGTGTTGTCATGAAGTCATATTGTTTTGTCGACCATGTCATGCTTATGCTTGTTTAAGGGTCCTCAGTTATCTCCTAACACAATGGGGTGATTACATTTTGGGAATTACATAGTCGGGTGGTAGTGCCACTTCCCATCAGATGTTTGGATATGTGCCATCATGCGAGGATTGGTTTCACAGGTGTTCCTGCGGTTCATGACTCATGCTTCATCTCATGTTTTGAAGATTATTGGTATTTGTAGACCTATGTGGTCATTGTATCATTGTAATATTGATCTTATTTAACCTTGTAATTGGATGAGACCTATCCTTTATGTTTATTGAGAAGCTATGTATTGGAAGAGCAATGTAATCCTATGTTTGGATGTTTTTACCAATTTCCTTGATGATGTTAGTAAATGCTTATTGAAGTGGAAATTATATTGTATCCTTTCAATCTTTCTATGATGAATCTTTATTTTCTTGGCTTCTTGTGATCACTGAGTTGATGATGCATATGTGGATTTATGATGTTGTGAAATTTATTCTTGAAGTTAATTCTTCATTGGTAACCCTTAAGGAATTCTGGTGTAAGTCTTTCTCTTGCGTTATCGTGCATGTTTTGTAAATGCACTTATGATGTTTATACTTAAAAAAAAAAAACCAGTTCACCCTTGTTGTGGGTTTTCCTTCGGGGTTCCTGGTGGGGCATTACAATATGTAAACCCTTTTCAAACAAATTCTAACAATAAATATCTATAATAATATATACCTCAACTAAATATATAAATTAATAAATTATAAAAGAATGTTTTCAAAGATACATGGTCATTCTCTTGGGTAAGATTGTTGCATTGATAATAGTGGTCCAAGAAAAAGTTCAAAAAATTGAGTAAGATTGTATTGAACTACATAACTCTTATGTGACCAATATTTTCTTGTTAATGTAATTGTTAGGTTTAAGAAGAAAAATATTGTATTAAAAAATTTGTGGAAATAATATAAGATTATGTAGTGTAGATAAAGATAGATCCATGACTATGATGGGGCCAAAAGTTAATAGTAAATCCTCTAATTGCCATGTGAAAGTGACCTATAAAGAATTTCATCTACATCTTGTGGTTTTTTAACAATTTTTCTTACAATATCCCTTAGATCTTTCCAATTAAAAGTAATTGTATCTTTATTTTTAATGTAACAATATCACACCCTTGAAATTTAGCAATTGCAACTAATTTTTCCAAAAGATCTAAATAACTTCAAAGAATTACACTCTTGATTTTAGACCAAATATCTATAAATCCTTATACCACACTATCAATCAATATATTTGTTGTAAAATAAATTCAAACATACCTTTAGAATAATGCCTCCGAATTTCCTTTATTCTAGTGAGATGAATCTTTAGAAACTCTAAATATAAGTGAAAATTTACTTGTTCCCAAATTAATTTTATTATAAAATCTATCTTTCAATTATATCAAGCCTTTTCAAAAATAATTTTAGATTTATTATACTTGGTAGCTTGCACCTATCCTAAAATAGAGGTTAACATTCATACCTTGATGATATTTTCTTCCATTGAGCCATTAATCATTCAAAGATCAATATTTACTAAATTTTAATTTATATTCCTTTTCTCTTTGTTTCTATCCAAGATAGCTAACTCAATATTAATTTTAACAAAATTTAATTTATATTCCTTTTCTCTTTGTTTCTATCCAAGATAGCTAACTCAATATTAATTTTAACAAAATTAGATGTCAATTGATGCTCACAATATTATGCCTAGTTCACTACATCTATGAAATATGGTATATGAGCGTCTTTGAGCTTGGGCATGATAGCTCTCAATACAAAGTTTTCTATAATTTAATGTCTTACAATATGAAAGTTGTAATTGGATAAGAAATGATTAAATGCTAGAACCACAACTAATGATGAAAAATCAGGGCCAGGAAACCTTGTTCCAAATGTGTCTGATGTAGACATCAAAAATAGTTTAGCATCTTGCTAAAATCTCAATGAAAAGGTTTCAAACTTTGGGACTAGGTGACCTTGTCATACCTTTCCGACTTGTGTGAAATCTAGTCCTACATGTATTAGTTTTCTCTTTTTGGATCTGTATTTGTTCCCTCTAGAATCTGTCACTTGCATACATAAGAGAGGAGAATTTTGGTTGGGTTGATAGTGGTTTGCCTACGTCAAACCCTGGGTTTGGAATTAAATGCTTATGATAAATTGAAATAGAAAAATATGGTATTTCTTTATGGTGTAGATGCTAGATCTAAAATTGAAAATGATTAATTGAAATTTTTTACCTTTATAAATTTCCTTTTCCTTGAAGCTTTGATGAAAAGGTTGATGTTTCCAAGTAGTAGTTCATGAATGTTTTCATAAGAACTTGGTCATGGATGTCATCTTTAATGCTTGAAATTTAAATATTTGACCTCTCATTCAATACTCTAATGATGCTTGACTACTTTCTCACTTGAATTTGAATCTTCTCTTGATGAATTGAATTGGAAACTTGTGGAGAGATGTTTCAAATGAGGGGATAAGACTTGATTTTATACATATTTTCATGAAATGATTTGAAAAGTAAGAAGGAGGCCAACATAAATAATTAATTCTCACTCAATTTTTTTTTTATCATTAGACGGTTCAAATATGGACCCTTTTGATCTGGTTAAAAACACCAAAATGAGGCCCAAATGAATATGAAATTGTATGCATATATGATTTATGACACTACACTTCCTATATCAATATTTAATTAAATAAATAAAAACATTATTTAAGATAACCAAAACATCCTTTAGATATTTTAGTTTGTTTGAATGCTTATATCTCAAACAGAGAGTCACCACAATTGAGTCAAATTTGATAATAATATTATTGAGATTATGTGATTTATTCAAATATAGGACAAGAAGTAGTGCTTGAGCCTCTACTTTGTTTTAATTTCTTACTTTAAGTTTCTTATTTTCTTCAATTCGATCACCTTTGTGGAATAATCCCAAATAACACATCTAGCAGCAAATGGTCTTGGGTTTTCTCAAATACATCATCATAATTCAATTTTTATTTACTTGGTTGTGTCGTGAGTGATCATATGAAGGATCTATAGGATCCCCTGAATGGGAAAGAATAGTTATAGATGACTAATAATTAATTATTAAGTTCAGACTATGTATTATGTATATTGGGCAATCAAGGAACATATCATTTCATCATCTTATCAATTGTGTTCAATCAATTGAACTAAAACACTTTAACAAAAAAATTTAAAAAATTGACATTAGAAATAATAAAAATTAAAACTATAATCATATAATAGATATTAAGTGAATAAACTAGTTTCTATATATATATTAAAAAAAAGTAAGCAGACAGATATCAAGGCTTTAAATTTTTTTTGTTAAATTAAAGCTAGATATTATTTAAGTGGGATAAATAAAAATTAAAGCCTCCATATCTTTTGGCTTACTTTATGCATATAATTTAACATACAGGTAAGAAACAAAATTAGTAAACATTTATTAATTTATCCTTAATAGTTTTTTATTAATTATTTTAAAAAATTAAATATAAAATATTATTTTACTTTAAATAATTTAAATTTAATAAATATACTTTTATTATTAAAGAAAATATTAAATTCAAATTTCATTAATTCATTTATTAAATTGTTATTGAATTAGGTTTTTAAATTAAAATAAATTTAGTTATTATTTTTTTTAAATCAAGTTATGTTAAAATTTATTATTTGTGTTCATTTTGATGTAGGGTTAGGTTTAAATTTTGTTTACAATTCAAGATTATGGTTCAACTTTGTCTAGTGTTCAATTTGGTGTAGGGTCTAATTTGGGTTAATGTTTAATTAAGTTTAGGGTTATGGTTCAATTTGGTTTCTAATGTTAGGCTTAGGGTTCAATTAGGTTTTTTCTTATAGATAGGGTTTAATTTGGTTCACAACTATGATTTAACTTTGGGTTTATGGTTTGACTTGGTCTATGATTGGGGTAAGGTTAAATCTAATCTGTTATTCAATTACGGTTAGATTTAGGGTTCAATGTGGGTTAAGTTTAGTGTTAAGGTTATGGTTCAATTAATTTTAGGGTTAGTAGGATTCAATTTGGCTTAGTGATAGGCTTATATTACATATAAAATAGTGTTGGAGTTGGAATTAAAAGACTAACTATAGTATAGTAAGGGTTTGGGTTCAATTTGGTTTTATGGTTGAAATTAGTTTATGGTTCAATTTGGTTAAGGGTTATGGTTCAATTTAGTTTAGTGTTGAATTAGTTTTAAGGTTAGGCTTTAATTTGGTTTAGTGTTCAATTAGGTTCAAGGTTAGGGTTCAATTGGTTTACTACTAGGTTTAGATTATATTTGGCTTAGGTTAGGTTCAAATTGTTTTAGTGATAGTGATAGGGTTACGATTTTATCTATAATTCAATTAGGTTTGAGGTTAGTATTCCATTTGGATTCAAGTATAGTGATAAGGTTATGGTTCAATTATTTTTAGGGTTAGGGTTCAATTTTGTTAGGGTTGGAATTAAAAGATTAATCTAATATAGTAGGGTTTAGGGTTCATTTTCGTATAGTGTTATTGTAAATTTAGTTTACTGTTTTCATTTAGGTATACAATTAGGGTTTGGTTTGGTTTAATGTTTAATTATAGGTTGAAGGTTAGGCTTCAATTTGGTTTAGTGTTAAGGTTAAAATTGCAATTGGCTTAAGTTAGGGTTTGATTCATTTTAGTGGTATGGTTAGGGTACAATTCAGTTTAGGTTTACAATTAGGATTTATTTAGGTTTAATGTTTAATTACATTAATGGCTAAGGTTCAATTTAATTTAAGGTTAGAGTTCAATTTGGTTTAGTGTTGGGGTACAATTTGATGGAGTATTATTTAAGTGGAATAATTAAAAAAAATGAAAACCTCGATATTTCTAGGATTCCTTTATATATATAATTTATTATATATAAGCTAGTAGCATCCCCAGTGGTAGCTCAACATAAATTAAATGAGGGTTTAATAAGAGTTTACTGGTAAATGATCAAGGTTCAATTATATTTAGTGTTAGACTTAAGATTCAATTTTTTTGTAATTAGGTTTAGGATTGTGTTACAATTTGGTTTATTGTTAAATTAGGTTTAGATTTAAGATTAAATTTGGTTTACTGTAAATAAGGTAATGGTTCAAATCGGTAAATAATGTTCATTTTTCTTTAGGATTAGGGTTAAATTATTTTTAGCATTATTGTTAGAGTTTAATTTGGTTTATTTATTTTCTTAAATTTTGTACAAGTTTAGGGTTCAATTTATTATAGCATCCAATTAGGGTTATGATTTAATTTTTCTTAGTGTTAGGGATAAGTTATAATTAGGTTCACCATTATGGTTTATTGTGATTTATCTCTAGGATTAAATTCAGTTTAGTTATTTTTATGGTTAAAATTTAATTTTGTTTAGGTTTAGGGTTCATTTTTTAAAATATTTTTTCTATTAATTATAATTGGTAACCATTTAAAAATAGCAGTGAGTCCAAGCATAAAACAAGCATAAAACAAATTATTGTCAAACTCTTCTCGAACACAGTTAAGGAAGCAAAAAATAAGAAACTACTCACAAGGATGGACAAAATCAGAACTTATTAACAAGTATATACACTACCACAATACAAAATTACGGAGAAATTAAAAATATGATATGAGAAAAGATGGCATGCACATAATATCAAGGTCTAACATGCCCTACCAGAGAGATAGAATCCCCCATAATCTCCATCCACATTGTCCAACCTTGTGGTCCTTCCAACTTAGTTCTCCACCCCAAAAGATAGGATCTACACATGGATGGATCACAAGTACAACCACTGGTAGGTCTAGCCCTATCCCTTGTCTATTATGATTTCTCTACTTCTATAAATCCCTCCCAAACATAGCTAGTCCTTCCTCAAATGAAGACCTATCCTCAATGGTCCTAGTCTAGAAGAAATCATGTGTTATCTCCCATGTAAAGACTCTGGTTTGTCCATCCTGCAGAAAGTTTTCAAAGACTCAATAAGGGATGTCTCTCTGTCATTAAAAAGACTATCATTCCTAAACTTCCGAATGAGCCATAAATCTTCTAAAGAAAAGATAGACCAAAACAAATTTGTAGATTGTTTTAGGCTATGGATATGACCAAAGATCACCTTAGAGACCCAAATATTGGCTCCAATATAAATCCCAAAAATGTACCAAACCTTCCTGGAAAATAAGAAATCAAAGAAAATACGCTTGACAATCTTAGGAACATTTCAACGAGAGAAAATAGAGATCTCACCATCAAAATTCCTAATGGGGATTTTATGTAACAACAATAAAAATAAAAAGGATTTTTAATTGGGTTCATTGAGTCTAGTCCACAAGCTGGTAAAAAAATTCTTCCAAAATTCATGACCTTGATTCAAACCCCAACATGACTCAACATGGGACAATATAGAGGAATCATTGGTAAGGAAAACATAAATAGATTTCAATTTAATATTAGACAATAAGGATCCATAAAACCATGTAAACAAAAGAAATATGGAGTCATCAAATAGACAAGTTTTATGTAGGTCAAGGTAGGAGCAAGCATCTCATAGAATAATGTAAGTCTTGCGGTGAGAGCGGGGATAGGAAAGGTTTCTCTCAAAATATTCCAAATCAAAAGGTGCTTATCATTCAAAATATCAAGTTTATTGATGCCTAAAGTAGCCTAGGCCTTAGTGGAACAACCTTGCAGTTGGGAAGAGGTTTGTCCTTGTATTTCAGATTCCACTAGATCGACCGATCTCCACACACCTCCCAGTTGGAAATGTATTTCCTTACTACCTTCCAAGACTTCCCAATAGATTTAAATAATTTAGATCCTGAAGGCGTAAGATCAAAGTGTCTTACAATGATATCACAAAGCAACAATTCTTTCCACACCAAACTTTTCTTGGGAGTGGCCTTGGAAAGGTTATGTCTAATTAGGATTTTCCAACACTCATTCTCTTGAAGAGCTCTAAATATCCACTTTTGCCACCAAATAATTGCCTTTTCATCTCAAGTCCTTGAGACCGGGACCCCCATATTCCTGTTTAAGGTACATCATTACCATTTTATTGCATATTTTTTCATTCCTCCTTTTCCATCCAACCATAAAAAATCCTTGATTTTCTTATGGATATGGCAAAAATGATAGTTATTAAAGAGCCAGAAAAAAGTGTAACAAATATTATAGGAGGAAAGGATCTTTTGACATATCTGCACCCTCCCTGCCAATGAGAAGAAGTGTCTATTCCATTTTCCCATGTATTTGTTAATATATCCTCTGACCCATTCTCACATTACCATCAAATTGGGTTCTATGACAAAGAGGATTCCCAAATATCTTACCAGGTGGTCCAGTCCTCCCCAAGAGATAGAGAAATTGAAGCACCAAGGGGGCAGGTTTGCTTCCCATCCTAAAAGGACTGATTTTTGCAATGAGATCCTACTCCCTGAAGATTTATAGAATAGATCTAATTTGGCCATAAGTGTATCTATGTTATCTCTTCCAACTTAGAATCTACAAACTAAATGTTGGAAATATTCTCTCCATTTAGTAAGGTAATACCCTGGAAAGTGCGAGATGTACTATAGTCCCTCATGAAGTAGTATAGTGCATTGACTGAGATAACAAAAATAGTAGGTGCTAAAGGGAAGCCTTGTCTAATGTATCTTGAGAGATCAAAAAATCCAAATTTCTTACCATTAACATCAAAACATTCTTTGGCATCCTTTATCAATATATTCACCATTTTAAAAAAGTGTATGTTAAAGGGAACGCATACATTTTTAATCATATTGTATGTCTTTTTATGTGATGCAAGGAGATCATATTTAGTGCTAAGAGCCTCCCAGCTAATAAGGTTATCATATTCAAGGATATCCATAATGTACTTGATTCCTTTGTTATACCAGTGCTTAGCAGAGCAACCTTGGGTTAAAGCAAGGAGTTTGGAGTTGTGATGTAGGTTCCACCATATTGACATTTCACCGTGTAGGGAGTTGTCAGAGTTGATGCTCGAGTTGTTAATTAGACCATGCACATGCTCCCAGACTTTCTAGATGGATTTAAACACCTAGGTGCCTTGGACAGACATAGGAAAAATGCCAGCTATTAGGTCGCTGAGTGGGAGAGCTTTCCACATTTCAGCATTTTTACAAACACGATTTTGAATGTTGTTTCTGATGAGGATTTTCTAGGGTTCTTGTCCTTCCAGTGAGTGAAATATCCATTTGGCAACAAGGGAGATGCTTTGTAGCCTAAGATCCTTAAGGCCTAGGCCACCAAGTTTTTTATCCAAGTGGCACCAAGTCCATTTGACCGCGTGGACTTTCCTTATACCCTTCCCATCCGACCAAAGGAACCATCTGATAGCTCTTTAGATTTCAAAGATTTGGTAGTTGCTAAACATCCATATCGAGGAGTAATAGATATTGTATGAAGATAGGATTTTTTGGCAGACTTGAATCTTGCCAGCAAGGGGTAGGACCCTATTGTCCCACTTGTTGAGTTTACTATCTATTTTTTCCCTAACCCAGCCCCATATGTCCTTAAGAGAGGGAGATATCAAGAAGGGGATGCCAAGATAACGGACTAGTTTAGTAGGTCCTCCCCACGCATAGCCAAAGTGGTGAAGCTAGTCCGGGGGATTATCTTTCCATCCAAGTAGGATGGATTTTGTCTTGGATATCCGAGCTCCAGATGCTCTATGAAAAATGTCAAGTTTTTTATTTGAGGGAGTCAATATTATGTCTTGAGAGCTTCAGGAAGAGCGAGGTATCATCAGCAAACTGGATGTTAATCAATTCAGAGTCATCTGGTAGGGTAATGCCTTGGACATAGGGGGAGAGAGTGTCATCTCTAAGGAGATAATACAGGGCATTAGAAACAATGACAAACAGAGCAGGGGCAAGGGGGTAGCCTTGCTTTATTGATCTAGACAAGGGAATAGGCTAGGAGAGGGTTCCATTGACTTGAACTAGGGTGGATGCATCCTTGAGGAGGATTCAAATATAATCATAAAACTTGCTAGGAAAGCCAAAGGTTGAGAGCATCACGGGGATGAAGTTCCATTCGACCTTGTCAAGTGCTTTCTCAAAATTGACAAGGAACATGGCGGCATCTTGGTTTGAGGTTCTGGTCCATTCCATGGATTCCCAACTCGTTACAAGATTCTCCAAGATGTATCTGCCTTTAAAGAAGCTTGTTTGGGTGGAGCAGATGAATTTGGGGAGGATCTTCTCAAGCTAGGAGGCTAAGGCTTTGGCCATGATCTTGTAGGAGACATTAAGGAGGGTAATTGGCCTCCAATTTTTAATTAGGGCTTTGTCCCCTTCTTTAGGGATAAGTTTAATAATACCCCTATTTATGGATTCCCCCAGGGTGCCAGTGGTAAGGGCTTCATTATAGATATCATAGAGGTCAATGGAGATCCAATCAATGTTAGCTTTGTAGAATTCAACAGGAAGCCCATCAGGGCCTAGGGCCTTGTTATCCTTAAGAGTTTTAATGGCATCCTTGATTTCTTGAACGGTTAGCTTAGCTTTGAGGAGGGTGGATTCATCCTCAGAGATTCTATTAGGAATAATGGTCCTACACCTGGTACGGGCATCTACCGCAACCTCATTATCCTCAGAGGTAAACAGAGTCTTATAAAAAACTTCAAAGGCTTCTTTGATGTCATTGATATCTAGGAATTCCTTATCATCTATAGTTATTCTATCAATTTTTTCTTTGATCTATTTTTGTTTGAGTATTTTAAAGAATATTTTAGAGCCCTTATCACCAAATTGAAGCCAGTGCTTGCGGGCTCTAATGAAGGAACCTCTGATTTTAACCTGCTGGTGCTTTCTGAGGATATCTCTAGCCTCGGTGACCTGCTTTGCCAAGGTAGGGGAGGAAGGTTGAAGTTGAATATCATGCTCTATGGAGTGGAGTTGAAGAGTAAGAGTTTTTTCTATGCATCTGAAGTCCTTGTCTTTCTTCTGGCCAATGGTCTGGAGAAGATTCTGCCAGGAGGAAATGTTCCTCTGCCATCTATTCATGGGGGATTGGGGGAGATGCGGTTGCAGATTGAAGAGTCTAATTAATTTGATGGCATGAAGGACATCCTTATCTTGTAGCAAAGAGGTATTGAGCAAGAATTTCTTATTGCGAGGGTGGCTAGGGGTGATGGAGTTCCTAATGTTGATAATGGCTAGAATGGGGAAGTGGTCAGATAGGGTAGTTGGTAAGACTGCAACCACATTCCCAAGCTAGTTAGGGGAAAAGGAGAAGAAGTCTTTATTAGCATAGAACCTATCTAACCTAGAGTAGATCCTATTAGTGTTTTGCTATAAATTGCACTAGGTGTGCCATAGGTTGGGGGTATCAGGTTTGGAGCCCTCCAGGGGGTCAAATAGTTGCAGATGTTGTTTGAATCTACCCCAATGAGGCTTTTCTTCATTTTTCCATTCAAATGAAAGTCCCCCAGCCTTGTCATTCTTGGATTCAGTCATATTAAAATCCCCAGCCATGACCCAGGGAATATTTGGGAGGGAAGTTAGCCAATTCCAGAGGGATATTCTTTCCTTATAATTGTTAGATGCATAAATGGAGCATATGCTAAAGAAAGAACCCTTAACCTCAAAGGTAGCCCAGGCTACTCTATTACAGGGGGAAGTCCCTTTATCCTTGAGGTACATTCCCCATTTAGGGGCAAGAAGGAGCCCAACTCCTCCTTTACCTCTTGGGTGGTTGGTACAAATTTTCATAGCATCTCACCAAATGAAGTCAAGCATTGTGTTGAGGGAGAACCCAATAGACTTAAGCTCTTGTAACATCAAAAAATCTAAGTTTTTATGCAAGTCCAAAAACCTTTTAATAACAAATTTTCTATTAAGTGACTCAAGGCCTTGAATGTTCCAAGATATGTATTTCATCAAAGAGAAGGGTTTATGGGGGGCTGGTTGGGAGATCATTGTTGATCGCCAGACTTCTTATTTTTGGAGCCCACAGGCCTACCTTTTCTTTTATTAAGGGAGTGCCCTTTCATAGAATCCTCATCATCTTCACTGGGTTCAGGAGGTTCAGCTCTAGTAACTGCATTTCCTCCTATGTTGGACCTAGACAACAGGGAGCCTGGAAAGTCCGAGAGCATAGTGCTAGGCCTAATTTCATCTAGACTCTTATTGGCATATATAAGTTCTATTATATGACCATTCTCTAGTTCTTTGAGTGAAGATGGAGTCGAGGGATCGATGGTGTTAGCATCAGAGATAAGTCTTGCAAATGAAGAGGAGATTGATTGGATGGGGGTTCCGGATCTGAAGATCATTGTAGGGTTATTGCTAATGCTAGCACAATCAACACCAAGACTATGGTTTTCCAATTTATTAACCATATTTCTAACCATGGATTTGACAGGGGATTGGTCAGGAACCTGGGGCTTAGGAGAAGAGGCCATTTGGCTGGAGGAGGAGTGGCTAAGATTTAGGGCTTTAAGGGGGGTGATTTTATGTCTCTGCTTTCTTGAGGTAACAAGTTGAAAGCAATCAGCAAGTGATTCTACAAGATTTTGAGAGGGGTCGAGCACAGGGATGAGGGGCTCAAAGGCCAAGTGTGCGAGATCGGGGATGAGATGGTTAGCCTCATTAGGAGCGGGAGTAGGATCTACGAACACCATGTCTTTAGGTTTAACAATAATAGGAGGGGGAGGATGTGTATCATTAACTTTTTTAGGGTTTATGATCGCTTCATCAGATTTATGCTTTTGCTTCCTACGACTGATAATTGGGCAATTTTTGTGAATATGCCCTTCCTTTTTGCAGAGAAAACAAGTATTCAATTCTCCAAGCATTTCAATTGGATAGACGAATGTGTCTCCATTAATATCTAGGTTTAAAGAAGGCGGAATGTCAATTCCAAGCTTGATTGAGACAAGCATTCTTGCATCTAGGTTGGGCACCAACCTAGCAGTTTCATCAACCCGAATGATTTTACCAAATGGTGCCATTAGTTGGCGAAGGAAACGCCACAAAAAAGGGGGGACATCCTTGAGGATGACCCATCTAGGAGAGGACAATGCGAGGACTTCCTCATTAACCACCTCTGGAGACCAGGCGAGGGCTCGAAAAGAGGTATTCCCTACCATCCAGTACTGGCGATTAAGTGCTGCGATTTGGGCTTCATGCAAGTTGAAAAAAATGAGAAAAAGACCTCTTTGTATTTGTCTACAAAATGTAATTTTAAGCCCTAATTCAAGATTCCATAGATTATGAAACCACTCATCTACAAATTTCCTAGGTGGGCATTTTAGAGCATCCACACAAGCAAAGAAGATAGCAGTGTCACGTAGTCTTCGTTTTTCCAAAGCAATCTCACTTATCATTTTAGAATTTGGTGAAACAGCAAAGGGGTCCGAGGTATTGCAAGGGGACATACCTACCTTACTGGATCCTTCATCTGTAGGAGCCTTAATGAAGTGCGCTGATGAGTGGACTCCATCTGTAGACGGAGCGACGGTCTCGGTGAAGGATTCTTTTAGGGCTGGAGTGGTATGCGGGTAGGGTTTAGGGTTAGAAGTATTAACACTGTCTGACTCCGGTTCCATCGCAAACAAGGGTTAGGGTGCGCTGGGTGGGGCATATGGGATGGAGTAATTTGTAATAAATGCAGAGTAGAAAAAGAAAGAAAGAAAGATAAAGAGCAAGTAGATGAGCGAGTTAGGAGGTGCAAACCAAGTGGAGGAGATAAACCCCTCCACATAGACGCAAGAGGATGCCCACAAGCGTGCCTCAATCCAGCTTCCAACTTCAAGGTGCAGACGAAAGCGCCGAAAATTCATAGAGCCTTGTGTGATAGTCTTCCCTATTCGCAGTCCATAACCCGCAGCAGTAGTTTGCAGTCCGTAGTTGTTGTTTGTTGTTCGCAGTCCGCAGTTGTCATTTATTTTTTCAATTTAAAAATATTATATTTTTATATATAAAATTTAAAAACATATAAATTCTTTTTTATCTTTCTAAAGTGATGATTAAGATTTTTTCCTTCTTTTTTTAATCAAAATTGCTTCTATATACTAATATAATATGTAGGCAACATTATGTTAACAAAACAAAATCATGTGTTTTATCAATCTATGCAAAGAAAAATTTGTTGATATTAAATTGATATTAATCACTATAACATACTAATTTTTACAAGAATTTTTTCTTTTAGATTATATTGTGAGGTAAATAGCCCTAATAGAACTTCTAAACTCAATTCCCAAATCCATTGCCTTTACTTTGAAATTATTCCATTTTTTTTTATAATAATAGATGTTGATACAATCCCTTTATTGATGAAAAACAAATTTCTGATCACTAATCATAAATATACATGAAAAAATATAATAAAAATAAAAGAACTATTTTTTAATTGAAAATATCAATAAAATGAACATTTTAGACATAATTGGTCCCATGCATTTCACATAAAACTTCAATTTTTTTTGCATCTTTGGACATTTCTGCCGACTTCATTAGCGAGCGATTGTAGGCTTTCTCTTAATGCCACAGAGCAGGGGCAACAAGTCAACAACATGCAATAACTGACAAAACATGGGGTCAAGGAAATCTTGTAAATCCAGAAAACACTAAAATAGGGATACATATATTTAATTGGGATAGCAACTTTTTGTATGCAAATTAATTTTGTGACTATTTCAGAATATTATTAAAATATAAGCATTCAAGCTAGGTTGTATATTATTAATTCATCTAAAAATATTTTTGGGTAAATCAAAATGTCATTAGTTCTATTTTACATAGATTATTCAAAATATAAGTATGGAAGTTGTACTCATGTAAATTTGATGGAGTAAACCTATGTTTTTAAATACTATAATAAAATATAAGATTGATATGCTAGCTGTATATTATTTATTTAATAGCAATATTTGTTAGGAAATCACAATGCAATGATTGTTATTTTATATAGACTTTTCGAGAATATAAGTATGTTATCTTTGTTAGCATAAATTGGGTGGGGTAAATCTATATTTTTACTAACAACATTTGCTGCTAAATCAATATCTCATGACTTCTATTATGCATTGCTTTTTTTACCTCCCAAATAGGAGGCATTGAGGGATCATCTATTTATACAATATAAGATTGTTATATTAGTTATTCACTCGCAATATTTGTTGGTATATCCCAATGCCATGATTTTTATTTTGTATAGGTTTTTTAAAATGTAAATATATTAGGGGAGAGGGACCAGTAGTTGTACGGGATCCAATAGTTGTTATAGCATTTGTGCATATAATATCCAGTCTTGCCACATATTTATACTATATAATGTAAATAAATAATCCACATGTAAATAAAAAAATTGCCAAACGTTGATCAAAATGGACCAATACTTGAACATAAGAGAACCTATAAATGTTATATAAAAAAGGCATAAATACACTAATTAACAAGTGAAATAGATATTTTTTGTTTCAAATAAAATATCATAGCTATCCACAGTGTGTCATTTATAAAATAAGATACTTAAACAAGTACTGTTATCATAGTGTAAAAATATTATTCTTATGTGTACAACTATTGGGGTAGCAATGTATATGCATTGGAGTATTTCATATTAGTAATTTGTCTTGTCA
The DNA here is from genome assembly GCF_030272615.1 of Cryptomeria japonica. Lineage (NCBI taxonomy): Eukaryota > Viridiplantae > Streptophyta > Pinopsida > Cupressales > Cupressaceae > Cryptomeria > Cryptomeria japonica. Next base: position 370,326,348 of record NC_081411.1, read on the forward strand.
CAAATATAAAAGGTGAACACAATAAATACCTTATTTTTCTCCATGAAATGTGAGGGATTGTCCAAAGATTTAAGTGTTCAACAATTGGTCCTTTTGTGTTCATATAAGTTTTATTTTATATCATAATATGTTGTTTTGTGTTCAACTAATGGTCCTTTGGTGTTGGATATAAAAGTTAGAGATAACACACATTTATGATTACTAATAGGCATTTGGTCCACTTAAGTTTCATATAAGTTATATTTTACATAAAAATACGATATTATATTAATTACAAATAATATTTTTTTATTCAACAACTACAGATTTTTAGATTAAGTTTTGGTGGAATCTTTAAGAAGTCATTTTTTTGACACTTTGCACTAGACGTGTTATTTTGACGACTTGCATGATGAGTCACGCCTTCAAACCTTAGTTGTAGATAGTTAAGTGTCCATATTACATTTCTAAAAAAAATGAAGGTCTTACGATATTCCATGTGACGGCTACATGTTGACGATGTTAGCCCTAACGACTATTGGTCCCTCTCCCCTAATTCTAGTCATATAAATTGGATGATACAAATCTATATTTTTAAATAAATAATAAAATATAAGATAGTTATGACTGTTATTTATTATTAACTGATTAACAATGTTTGTTGATAATCATAATGCTATAACCACTACATAAATTTTTAAAATATAACTTTGCTAGTTTTATTCTATAAAGTGGATGGAGTAAATCTGTATATTTAAAAATATTATAATATATTATAAAATGGCTATACAAATTGTATATTATTATTAATTTATTAACAATAAAATTTATTTTTGCAATCGTTTGAATAAGTTACAATGTTTTAGCAATAACGGTTACCCTAACGTGCTACAAATATCTGGTCCTTTGAGAAACTTGTGGAACAAATTTGAGAAACATATATAAGACGCTTCAATCTGCCATTTTCTTCAAGGCTGATCTAACAAGAGACGTCACGCGTGAAGCTAGAAGAAGTTTTTTCTCTTGATTTGGCGAAATTGTTATGAAATGTCTGATATCCACAGAGACTTCGTGAATTATAACAAAATGACCCGCAGAGACTTCGCAAATAATTACGAAATGAACCGCAGCGACTTGGCTAATAGTTACGCCAGAATCGTTGACCCTCGTTACAAAATGCCTGATAGTTTCATGTCTTGGAATGAAACTACAACATTTCCACCTATAGATTGGAATGACACTATGGATACTCATGTCTTTAAGGCCGACCTATCCACCTGTAGATTCTGGAAATAAGCGGAGAACGCAGCATAGAAGGGGGCAAGAATTATCTCCATTGTGAATGGTTCAAAGGGAGGTTCTTGAGGCATTTCACACTACCTGAGAATGCGAAGGTTGATGAGGTTAAAGCTGGCATGGAAAATGGAATGCTCACTGTCACAGTGCCCAAGCAGCCTGATACTCAGGCTCAGTTCAAAGCCATTGAAATCTGCTAAATACATTGTCATTGAAATATGCTAAATATAGTCTCTGTTTGTCATCGATTTCTTGAGTGTTGATCAATAAAATAATGTTCTGTTAGGGTTTATCGATAAACAATCTTAGCCCGAAGAGACTAAGTGAAAAACATTTGATTTGAAAATCAGTTGAAAATATGTTTTTGTTTGATTTCTAATAAGAGAATAAGTTTATAGTTTTAAGTTAATAATTGAGGATCTTTTTCGCTATTGTTTTACTTAGTTTAATAATAAATCTTTGTAAGAAAAAACATTGTCAAAATCAAAAACTTGTAAAAAGATTACTCCATTTAAAGTCCATCAAATGAAACTGACCAAATATTTTGAACTCCGAGGAATATGCATCACTATCTTCATATTTTGTTGGATTCTGTGAAATTTCTATCACCTAAAACAATGTTTGAAAGGACAGCTTTCAGAAATTTTACTTAAACAGAAGAATAATTCAAAGCACGGTGAATAAGCATTCTTCATTTAGTTAGATTTTGTGGAACATTGGATACAGATTTATTATTATTTTCCTTCTCACTTTTGCTCTGTTAAATGTATTCGCACAGGAATCAACATACATAAATTCTCAAGGGAAATGTTGTATTCGCACGCATAAAAGGAGAATAGGGTGATCTTTTCTTCTTTTTAAATTGGAAATACTGCAGATTTTAGGTGAGAACGCACCGGCTATGGGGCCCTTTAAACAGCACCCCATAGCCTATACGGAGGGGCAGGGGTGCCTAGAAATAAGGAAATTTAGTAGGGGCTACGGGGTGCTGTTTAAAGGGCCCCATAGCGAGTGCCAGGTGAGAAGCAGTTTGAAACTGATGCAACAATTCACTCTGGGAAGCAGCTAAAACATCAGTCCATTTAATACACCAGGAGAAAATAGGAAGTTGGGATTGGGATAGAGGTTGTTGGAAATAATCCCAACTACGCCACCAAATCTATCATGTCTATATCCTCCATAATCATCGATATCTGCTCTTAATCCTCAGCATTAAATGAAAGCACTCAAGGACGATCTTATACACATTAATTCTACACTCTACCCGCTGTTCTATCTACAAGTTTCGCATGCTTTATAGCTAGGGTAGTTTGGCAGATAATATTTTATTCTGTCCTCCCTCTCCTTGGTAAGTGATGAATTTGCTATATATTTTATGGTTTTCATTTTGTATGCACTCTCTTTTGAGAGTCCATCTCTTCGAGCTATAAGTTGTGAGTTTATAATGGTTTATAGAGGAATGGAATCATACCTGAAGTTTATTAGAACAGTTACTTAGAAGGTTAATGTAATATTTCATTATTATTAATATAAATATTCAGATTGTTTTATATATTTCTGTCTCTTTTAATTCCTTGAGAGGTTTAGACTTTACAGAGTAATAATGATAATGCATGAAGTAATTCAGTTGGAATTTTATAAGCGTGTTTGTCAAAAAAAAGCGGCGTTCGAAGCGTTAACTTCTGTACAACATGTGTAAGTTGTTGAAGTGTGGTAGGGATTCGGCTGGTGATCATATGTACTTATGCTCTCTTCTTATGCTGGGCAAGCAATAGAAGAAATTGAGAGCGGGGTGGGTGGCTTTTGTTTTATATTGTCATTTATGAAGGTTAAAATATTATTGGGAGTTTAAAAACATGACATTTCCAGCTTTGATTCATTTAGGTTGTTGATCATAAATCATATTAGTTTTTCTATTAGGACTCACTTGTCAATATTATTTCAAATAAAATCAACTCTACAATTCAAAGCTTAGAGAAAAGAAAAAAAGATTCTTTAAATTCTACAATGTAGGGTGGTGATTCTTTTCTTTTTAGTTTTTAGGATCAGAAACCATCCTGGTGTGGTTTTCAGAAAAAAACCCATCATTTGTTTTTATTTTAATATTTTTTGTGACTAAAATGTTTGATACCCTCTACAAAGTTCTCTGAAGGTTTCTGCAACGTCATAATCACTAGATGATTTATTGGAACCCCATTCCCATTCATTTGAATTTGTAGAATACTGTCTTTCCTTATTTTGATCATTGGTGGAAGTGGGATAAATAATTTGCAATTTCTCTTGAGAGTCAAGATCATGTAACCTCAATGGTGGAAAACCAAGTCCCTTTGTCCTCTATTTCTTTGGTACTAACTTTGGTTGTAATTGTTCGATGATGCCATAACTAGTGACACTACCATGACAATACAAAATTACTGAGAAATACAAAAAAATGATATGAGTAAAGATGGCATGCACATAATATCAAGGTCTGATATCCCCTACCAGAGAGCTAGAATCCTCACAATCTCCATCCACGTTGTCCAACCTTGTGGTCCTTCCTTCCACCTCATTTCTCTGCCCCAATGGATAGGATCTACATATGGATGGATCATAGGTACAACCACTGGTAGGTCTAGTCTCATTCCTTGTCTATTCTCATTTCTCTACTGCTAAAAATCCCTCATTAAATTAGCTAGTCCTTCCTCAAATGCAGACATCTCCTCGGTGGTCCTGGTCTAGGAGAACCCATGTGCTATCTCCCATGTAGAGACTAGTTTGTCCATCATGCAAAAAGTTTTCAAATCTCCTCCATTCCAATCTCATAGTCAGTATGACCTGCACATTAATATTATACATAATGAGTCTCCTCAGAGACTCAGAAAGGGATCTATCTATGTCATTAAAAAGACTATCATTCCTAAACTTCCAAATGAGCCATAAATATTCTAAAGAAAAGGTAAACAAAAAAAAATTGTGTATTTTTTTAGGCTATGGATATGACTAGAGATCACCTTAGAAACCAAAATATTGGTGCCAATAGAAATCCCAAAAATTTACCAGACCTCCCTGGCAAATAAGTAGTCGAAGAAAATATGCTTGACAGTCTCAGGAACTTTACAACAAGAGAAAATAGAGATCTCACCATTGGACTTCCTGACAGGGAGTTTATGTAACAACAATAACCATAAAAAGGGTTTTTTTATTGTACTCATTAAATCTAGTCCAGGAGTAGGTAAAAAATTTCTTCCAAAAGTCATGACCTTGATTCAGACCCCAATAGGATTCAAAATGAGACAATATAGAGGAATAATCGGTAAGGACAACATAAATAGATTTCTCTTTAACATTAGGAAATGAGGATCCATCAAGCCACTGAAACAAAAGGTATATGGAGTCATAAGATAGATAGGTTTTAGGTAGGTCAAGGGAGGAGCAAGCATCTCACAGAATAGTGTAAGTGTTGCGGTGAGAGGGGGGATGGGAAACGTATCCCTCAAAAAATTAAAACTCAAATGGTTCATATCATTCAAAATATCAACATATATTGATGCCTATAGCATCCCATGCCTTAGCGGAACAACCTTAGAAACCAAAATATTGGTGCCAATAGAAATCCCAAAAATTTACCAGACATCCCTGGCAAATAAGCAGTCAAAGAAAATATGCTTGACAGTCTCAGGAACTTTACAACAAGAGAAAATAGAGATCTCACCATTGGACTTCCTGATGGGGAGTTTATATAACAACAATAACCATAAAAAAGGTTTTTTTATTGTACTCATTAAATCTAGTCCACAAGTTGCTAAAAAAATTCTTCCAAAAGTCATGACCTTGATTCAGACCCCAATAGGATTCAAAATGAGAAAATATAGAGGAATAATCAGTAAGGACAACATAAATAGATTTCTCTTTAACATTAGGAAATGAGGATCCATCAGGCCACTGAAACAAAAGGTATATGGAGTAATAAGACAGACAGGTTTTAGGTAGGTCAAGGGAGGAGCAAGCATCTCACAGAATAATGTAAGTGTTGCTATGAGAGGGGGGATGGGAAAGGTATCCCTCAAAAAATTAAAACTCAAATGGTTCATATCATTCAAAATATCAACATATATTGATGCCTAAAGCATCCCATGCCTTAGCGGAACAACCTTAGAAACCAAAATATTGGTGCCAAAAGAAATCCCAAAAATTTACCAGACCTCCTTGGCAAATAAGCAGTTGAAGAAAATATGCTTGACCATCTCAGGAACTTTACAACAAGAGAAAATAGAGATCTCACCATTGGACTTCCTGATGGGGAGTTTATGTAACAACAATAACCATAAAAAGGGTTTTTTTATTGTACTCATTAAATCTAGTCCACAAGTTGGTAAAAAATTTCTTCCAAAGGTCATGACCTTGATTCAAAATGAGACAATATAGAGGAATAATCAGTAAGGACAACATAAATAGATTTCTCTTTAACATTAGAAAATGAGGATTCATCAGGCCACTAAAACAAAAGGTATATGGAGTCAAAAGGTATATGGAGTCATAAGACAGACAGGTTTTAGGTAGGTCAAGGGAGGATCAAGCATCTCACATAATAGTGTAAGTGTTATGGTGAGAGGGGGAATGGGAAAGGTATCCCTCAAAAAATTTAAACTCAAATGGTTCATATCATTCAAAATATTAGCATATATTGATGCCTAAAGCATCCCATGCCTTAGCGGAACAACCTTGTAGCTGGGCAAGAGGTTTGTCCTTGTATTTCAGATTCTACCAGATCGACTGTTCTCCACACACCTCCCCGTTAACTCCCACTAAACCATTATTGGAAATATATTTCCTTACTACCTCCCAAGCCTTCCAGATAGATTTAAAGAATATGGATCCTAAGGGCCTAAGATCAAAGTGTCCTGCAATGATATCACAAAGTGACAATCCTTTCCACACTGAACTTTTCTTGGGAGTGGCCTTGGAAAGGTTATGTCTAATTAGGATTTTCTAAGGCTCATTCCCTTGAAGAGTTCTGAATATCCACTTTTCTACTAAAGAAATTCCTTTCCATCTCAAGTCATTGAGATCGAGTCCCCCATATTCTTATTTAAGTTACACCATTGCTATTTTATTGCACGTTTTTTCATACCCCCTTTTCCATCTGACCATAAAAACTCCCTGATTTGTGTTCGAATGTGGAAAAACTAAAAGTTAGTAAAGAGATAGGTAGAAGTGTAATAAATATTGTAAGAGGAAAGGATATTCTGACATATATATACTCTCCTTACCAATGGGAGGAAGTGTCTATTCCATTTCCCCATGTTTTTGTCAATCTTTCCTCAGACCCATGCCCACATTTCTATTCCATTTCCCCATGTTTTTGACAATATTTTCTTTGACCCATTCTCACATTGCCTTCAAATTGGGTTCTATGGCAAAGGGGATTCCCAAATATCTTACTAGGTGGTCCGGTACTCCCCAAGAGACAGAGAATTTATATCACCAAGCGGCCAGATTTGCTTCCCATCCTAAAATGACTGATTTAGGCAATGAGATCTTGCTCCCTAAAGCTTCAAAGAATAGATCTAATTTGGTGATAAGTATCTCAATATTATCATGTTCCAACTTAGTAAGGATCACCGTATCATCTGCAAACTGAATGTTGGAAAGATTCTCTCCATTTGGTAAGGGAATACCCTGAAAAACCATGAGATGTCCTACAGTCCCTCTTGAGGTAGTATAATACATTGGCTGAGATAACAAAAATAGTAGGTGCTAAAGGGCAACCTTGTCTAATGGATCTCAAGACATAAAATAATCCAGACTTCTTACCATTAATCTCAACACATGCTTTGTCATCCTTCCTCAATTGAATCACCATTTTACAAAAGTGTTCCAAAAAGCCTAAACTTTCCATCATCATCCATACAAATCTCCATTCTATTATGTCACAAGCCTTTTCAAAGTCCAATAGAAGTAGTGTTGTCTCTTGTTTAGACTCTCTTTCCCAATGCATGGGCTCCCAACAAGTGAGTAAATTTTCTAGTATATATCTACCCTTGACAAAACCTATTTGGGTATGGTTAATTACTTTGGGAAGGATGTTTTCTAATCACTTTGCAAGAGCTTTGGCCAAAATATTGTAAGATACATTCAATAAAGTAATGGGCCTCCAATTCTTGATCTGAGATCCATCCCCCTCTTTAGGAATCAACTTAATGAGCCTTTTTTTAATGTCCTCCCCAAATGTGCCCCTACTAATAGCTTCTTGATATACACCGAACAAGTCTCCCCCAATTCATTCAATGCATTCTTTGTAAAACTCAGTCAAAAGACCATCCAGGCCTAGAGATTTTCCATTGCTGAGGGTATTTATGGGCTTAATTTGCTCTAAAGAGAGATTTCTATCCAAAATTTGGGCATCCTCTGGGCTTAATTTTCTAGGGATTATCCCTTTAATGTACTCCCTAGCTCAAGCTTTATTTGCCTGATTGTCCTGAGAGGAGAAAATGTTTTTATAAAACTGAGTAAAATCTTCTAAAATACCTACTTGGTCAGTAATGGTTGCACCATTATCACAAATATTGTCAATTCCAATCCTAGCTTCCTTAGCATTAAGAAGTTGGAAAAAAAAATTGGTTCCTTTGTCCCCATGTTCCCGCCAGTTAATTATTGCTCTGGTCGTAGCCCCTAGATACTCATATTCTGTATCCTCTACAAAGAGTATTTTTCTAGGCAAATAACATTTTGAGCCTTCACTTCATTAGGGTTGTTCTAGAGGATTTCTTCAGCCCTAGAAGGTTGCAGTGAGAAAGAGTCTCCTCCCTTCTGCTATCCTTAGCCAATTTCATTCCCACTGATTGAAACAAGGACTTCCAAATAAGAATATTTTGGTTCTATTCTTGAATGAGGTTACTATGCTTGCAAATGTTCTTATTGAATAATTTGATAATGAAAATCACCCGCGTCAATTCTTTCTCATTTGGCAGATTAGTATTAAGTGTGAAGTTCTCCTTATGAGAGAATCATCTAGGGGTAATATTACTATGAGTGAACCTATCCTAAATGGGGTGGTGGTAAGAGAGAGTGTAGGGGGTGACTTTCACACAAAACCCCTCCTGGCTCTTAACAATTTTAAAAAATTATTTGTTGAAGTAAAAAATGTCAAGCCTACAAAAGATTCTTTTGTTACCTTTCCAAAATTACACCATGTAAACCATATGTTTTGATATTCTCGAGCACAACTTGCTAGGGGATCAATCAACCAAGGAAATCATTTTCTGAGCTCGGGCATGGTCAAAAATAGGGTAACTAGTGATTAAGTGGATGATTTCCTTGGTGATCTTGAATGGTTTCTCCTCTAACCACATGAAGTCATCACGAACTCTAGTCAAAACAAATTTAACCCATTGGGGTTTGAAGACTCGCGCATAGGTTAGGGCTTCGGTCAATTCCTTGATTTTAATATGTTCAAACTTGCTATCCAGTTTTCCATCGGTACACAATTCATCATATGTGTCCTTGATCTCTGTGTGACCTAGTTCCTCAACACGATACTTAGTGAACAATCTGACATCCTGAACTAATAAAACCCTATCCGGAATGAGTGAAAATGCTATTTTATCATCTGGTTCAGATGCTAATTTGGGAGGTAGAGAGTATTTTAGAGAGGGCTTCTCAATGTTCTCACCAACAATGGGTTTCTGAATCTTGGACGCCATTTCAAACTTTGGATAATCACTAACGAAAGAGCCTCAGGGTTTGAAAACTTTGAACCAACAGACGCTTTCCACTTAATAAATATAAAGAAGATATTCACAGCTGATATGATAAGTTAACTTGCTTTACAATGATTGATATAAATACCTTGAATTTCGCTTCGAAAGAGTTTTGATCGCCTTTGAATCGCTTTGCTCTGCTTTCTGAAAACTTGGTAAGTGTAAAATGATAGCGCAAAAGCTTTAAGTACACATTTTAACTTATCGGGCTCCATGTAGTTAGGTCAAAAAACATTAAATGCACTTGCTTCCACTAAACTGATTTAACTTTTTTTTCTTTTACCAAATAGCCAGACTTCCTATGTTTACCGACTTGACAGGCTTCCTACGTTTACCGACTTGACTAGTGCTCCAAAAGACTTGATAAAATTTCAAACTTGCTAATGCATCTTAGCTATGTAGATTTTGGAATTGAGTACATGATAAAATAGGACTATTAAGATTTAACCTTGAGAGAATGCAGTCCCTTCATACCTTTACCGAATAATTTGGAATAGATGCACCTAACTCGGTCAGTAAGGTGCTTTCTTTATTTGACACAATTTCCTTCTTTTTCCAAATCATCTGAAATTTGCTTTTTATTTCTTCAATATCTTCTTTAGGTTGATCTCTACAATCTCTAGCCAAGTGTCCAACCTTGTGACAATGAAAACATGCCATACCAGGATTTCTCCATGATCTTCGGTTGTTCATTCCAAACCTTATAAAGCAGTTGGCACTTATATGTCCATATCTTCCACAACATTCACACCATATCCTTTTATTATAATCACATGGTACTATAGTATATTGTCGGTTAGGATCTGTGTGAGTTTGGTAGCTTCTAGTATTTGCTTGGTGTGTAGATCACATTTAGTTCTTCTGCATAAGCCAACACTTCTCGGTATTGTGTCCATATCTATTGCAGTTTTTACAAAACCCTTTGAATTTTGCTTTTGATAATTGCTAACAGACTTAGTCCTACATTGATTAGATGTATGACCATACTTATTGCAATTGTTACAATAACCATTAGACCTAGTGACATTCGATTGCTTACCTTTTCTAATTTGGCACATGCTAGTAGTATGTCCTTGTTTTCCATAGTAGTTGCAAATAGGCTTAGTTCCTTTGATGTTCTTCTTGTTTCTAGCTTGTTTTGATGATTCTCCTCTCTCGATAGTGTGGATTCCCTTCTCGGTAGAGTCTTTTCCATTGTAATCGAGTCCTGCATCTTTGTTAGGTCTTCTTGTAATTAGTTGCTCATCCAACATCCTTGATGCTTCATAACTTTTATTTAGTGTTTCTTTAGTTTTCTTCTCTGTTTCAAGTTCATCAATAATCTTGATAGTTTAAGTTTCAATGCTTGATTCTCATTTTCCTTTAGATTTGCTTCATGATGTGCATAACCCAATTGATCAAATAGATTACTTTGAATTCCATTCATCCTTATGATTTCATCATTCTTTTCAGATACTAATGCTTCAAGCTGTTGTTTTTCTCTTTCTATATCTCTTATGTTATACTCGACTGTCCTCAATGTATCAAGATTTTTAGTCATCTATGTGTTGAAATGTTCATGTTCTCTTTTCATTGCTTTTAGCTGATCAATCAGTGCTTTGTTCTTTTCTTTCAATGCTCCAATCATTTCTTCAGTTTCTTCAGATATACTGTTCTCAGATGATGTCTCAATTTGTTCCACTAGCTCTTGAGAGTCCTGCAAATCATTAGACAATCTTCTTCTAACTTTCAGTGATCTTTGCATTTGTTTCTACATGTCTACAATCACTTGATTAGCATGATCTAATTCATTTTGAAGATTCACAATTCTTCAAGATCATTTGTAGCCTTCCATTGATAAGATCTTTCTCTTTAGGCAGTTAAATCCTTTTTCAAGATACAAGCTCTGTTACCAATTGTTAGGCCCAATATGGAAAGCTAATGTATTGAGAGGGGAGGGGTGAATCAGTACTTCAAATCTTTTCTTCAACAATAACTTTACTGTTAGGCATAAACCAAAAACTACTGTAACATAATATAACGCTAAAACAAATAGATAACAATCATACATGATTCACTACATAACACATATATTTTGGTTACGCAGAAAATATTGGTTAGAGAGAAAAACTGCGGTGGGGATGACACCCACAACTTCACTACTGCAATAATAAAGGTTTGTTTGATTATAGCTACATGTTTAACTATTTATGATAGCTTACCTTGTTAGGAGTATCAAGATCTTTAGATCTACCTTACTAAAGGATTTTACAACACTTATTCTAAAATGTTGCATCTGGTTAAAGGCTTTACAATTTATAAACTTTGTTAGAGTCTTTTACCCTATTAAAGGTTTCTCTTACAACTCAAAATCTTACAATCAAAATCTTACAAAATATCTACAACTTCACATTTGAAATGTTAAAGAAGATTCTATGTGCTCAAAATGAGATTACCTTGCTTATAGCATACCTCGGTAACCCATAAATTTACTCGGCGAACCCTTCTGTTTACTCTGTTCCTTGACTATTCTCTAAAATCCTTCTCAATGACCTCTGTGTATCTCTGTTAATCATAACAATCATAACACTCAATGCTTTCTCATGATTCTTCTTTTCACATATGTCTTGCTTCAAACAAATGTTTGATCCTCAATTCATACTATATAAATAGATCTCTTGTAACAGTGATCTTGTTCATGCTTCGATCTTACAAACATGATTCATTAAATGAATAACCATACAAAATTATTTCATTGGACAGATGTCCTCAAAATTATACAAAATCTTAAGTGCAATTTCCAATGTGTTAATGGTTCCTTGTTCCTGGATCTTTGGAACACGTTTCCCATATGTGTCTAGGTTCAATGAATCTGGTAACATGTTTTACTTGGTGTGTATCAACTCGATATAGCATCTTTTCTGCTTGGTAGTCATAGAATGTTACTCAGTAGACAACTTGGTGTATACTAAACTTTGTGACTCCTTTCTTTTATAACCGACTGCTCTATGCTTACCGACTTAATATTTTGGTAGTAATAACCGACTAGAGTATATAGAATGACTTTGGACATAAAACTAATGACAACTTAGTAAATAGTAATAACCTCATGTCATTCTTCAACATCTGAGATACATAGTATATGACAATTATGGAGACATAGTTGTGTCTACTAGACTGGTAAACTTTGTATCCGACCACCATTGATGCAAAATTCACATCATGCTCTAGAATGCCATTTATGGTCATCTCTCTATTGTCAAAAATGGAACCAATAATGGCTATCACTGTGTTATTTGATACTTTTCTCAGACCAGTTACTTCACCAGTGAGGTCTATCAAGCCATATGAACTAATCATGAACTCAACTGAGAATATATTGGATCCATTCTACTTCATCGAATAATAGAAAATGGATGAACTACGAAAAACCCTTGTCTTGAAGAACCTTATACTCTAGTTTGAGGATCCCCAAAGTGTTTGCAAAATGTTTGTTATACAAGTTCAATATGTCAGCATTACCAGGTTTCTCAAGATCACAATGGATGTATGCCCTAATACCCTCATTATGAAGGACGTCGTGGGGTACCAAAGAGAATGCACCTTCCAAATCATCTTCAATAGACTTGAAATGGTGTTCCTTGAAAATAGGTCTAGCTCTATCCTTAATTTCAACAACCAATGGGTTAGCAATACTAGAAGCTGAAGCCATTTTGAAATTAGGGTTTGTGGAAAAAGATAGTCTGAAATAGATGAATACCTTGATTCGCAATCAGGTGTTGAAATTCTCTTTAGGATCCCTTAAATCACTATTGAGATCGCAAAATTGATTTTCTCTTCTTCTCTGCATTATTTTCTTGATCGCATTGTGAGAAATCAGAGGTGTTAATATCATTCCTGAATATTCTTTTATTCCTCTCTTTCCATATGCCCCAAAGGATATGGGAAAAAGAAAACTTCCAAAGGTTTCTTATGGTGATGTTATTGGTAGAAAAATGCCAGCTTCTAAAACAATCTTGAATCTCCTCAAGGAAGACCCAAGTCAACCCCCACATTTAAAAAAACATTCCCCAAATAGGAATAATAAGGGGATAGTGTATAAAGATGTGGTTCATAGATTCCTCATTATTAAGACAAAGATAACATCTATTTGGGATACAAAAGCCCCTCTTTCTCAAATTATTAGTAGTTAGAATCTTATTTTGCTAAAGGATCCACAAAAAGATATTGATTTTAGGAATCAAACCAGGATACCAAGCCTTAGCCCAGCAAGGAGTAGGGTCTTGGGATTGAGCCAGTAAAAGGACAATAGAAGAGACTGAATAAGTCCCTGAAGATGTCCCTCTCCACACCATGTGGTCTTCCCTTCTGGTATTTAAGATAATATGGTTGATCATTAAGTTTACTTGCTTGAGTTTGAGATCAATAGAATTGAGGTCCACCCACGTTTGATCTTTCCAGTAATCAGCCACTTTAGCACCGATCTTTTCCTTACAATTTTGGATGATTATCTGAGAGGCATTCTTATTAAGAGGGTCTCCACCAATCCAAGCGTCATCCCAAAATTCTACTTTCCTGCCATCACCTATGGCCCAGACATTGCCAAGACTAGCAATACCTTTAGCCTAGATTACACTATTCCAAATGAAAGAGTCGGTTGGTATCTGATCAAAGACCATGAAATCCTCTATGGTGGGAACCTTCCATAAGTGCTTAGCATCTAGATATCATTCCATTATCCTTTTCCCTGATAAGTTCTACAAATTTGTTTGGCAAGAAAATTTTTGTTCAAGGTTCTGATATTCCTTAAGCCCAGACCCCCCTTCTTTTTGGGTTTACACACATTATCCCAGGTTATGAGAGCCATCCTCTTCTTCTCCTCAACCCGAGACCAAAGGAAGTCTTTCTGAATTTTCTCAATAACTTCATTAAATTTACCAGGGATTTTGAAGAGGCTTAAAGCATACACTGGAACACCTTGGATAGAAGATTTTAAAAGCTGGACTTTTTCATCTTGACTAAGAAGGGTACCTTTCCAACCAGCCAACTTTCTATTGAATCTATCCACAAGACTATTCCAAAATAGCTTCAAAGGTTTCAAACCCAAAGGGAGAATAAGGTAGATAGCATGAGGCTTACCAATTTGGCATCCAAGGATCTGGGTCATCCTCATCTGTCTGTCCTCTAGGGTGGTGAAGAAGAAAACAAATCTTTTCTCCCAATTGATGGTTTGACCTAAGGCCAAACTATAAGTGTTGAGAAGGTTCTTCAGATTGGATACTTCTTTGATAGTAGATGTTCTCACTAAAATGATATCATCAACAAATTGCTAATGGGTACAGGATCTAAAACTAGAAGAGGGTGATATACCACAAAGAAGCCCCAAAGAAATAGATTTGCTAATAAATCTACCCAGACATTCAGCCAAGATGATAAAGAGAATAGGGGATATGGGATCCCCCTTCTTGATGCCCCTAGAAGTTTTGAAGAAGCAAGAAGGTACCCCATTGACAATAATAGAAAAAGAAGGGGTCGAGATAAGTTGATCAATCATCTAAATAAACCTAGCTCGAAAACCAAAAGCACCAAGCACCTACCCAAGAAACTCCAGTCCACACAGTCATAGGCTTTTGACAGATCCAGCTTCATAAGAAATCCTTTCTTTTTTGAATCCACCAGTGAGTGAATGTTTTCATGAATAGCAATGATAGAGTCAATGATTTATCTGTCGGGAATAAATCCACTATGTTGGGGAGAAATGATCAAAGGAATAATCCTTAGTAGTCTATTTGTCACCACCTTAGAGATGATTTTATAGAATGAGTTGCATAAGCTTATCGGTCAGAACTTATCCATAGAGTCAGCCCCCAAGCATTTGGGGATCAGAACCAAGAAAGTAGCATTGATTTCCTTTAAGATCATTCTAGCCCCCCAAAACTCCTGCACACCTTTAACTACATCAAATTTGAGGATGTCCCAAAAGCTTTGAAAGAAGAACAACAAAAATCCATCCAAGCCTCGATGTTTATTACCATCAAAAGAAAAAACCACTTTTTTAACTTCCTCCTCAAAAGGGATGGCCACTAAGGTCTTGTTCTGATCCTCATTAATAGTTGAAGGAATGTTCTCAAGGAGGGCACTATGGGAGTTACCATCCAGACCAGAATCCGCCTATAGAAGTGAGGTAAAAAAGTTCTTGGTTTCTTTCCTGATCTCATCATCCTTCCTTGTTTCACTTCCCCTAATTCTTAGCTTAGAGATTCTATTAGCAGCCTTGTGTTTCATTGTGGTCATGTCGAAGAATCTAGTGTTTTTGTCCCCAGCTTTAAGCCATAGGGATCTAGACCCTTTTTCTATAATTCTTCTTCTCTTCTAATAATCTTGTGGTACTTCACAAGAACTTCATTTTCCTCCCTGATTGATACTTCATTGAATCCACTCATTTGGATTTTATCCTACATTTCCTTGCATTCTAGTTGGGTTTTGGTCTTGGTAGAAAACAGATCTCTGAAAACCTCCTTGTTCCATTTTTTAATATTGTCTTTCACGTTCCTTGATTTTTTAGCCATTCTATACATAGTAGTAACTTTTAGATCAACAGACCACCACATCTCAATGACCTTCGCAAGGTTATGGTGGTCCAGCCCCATCCTTTTAAATCTTAATAAGAAATTTTTTATAATAATTGTATTATTAATAACAAAAATTATAGGGAAGTGGTCAGAACCAATCCTAGAGATTGCAAAGAGGGAGCACTAATAATGGTTAAACCATTCATTAGAAATAAGGGTCATGTCAAGTCTGACTTGAATGATATTTTCCCTCATCCTCCTATTTGTCTAGGTAAAATTAGCTCCTTGAAGATCAATATCATGCAGACCTTGGTTGTTGATAAAGTTCAAAAGATCCATTCTACTTTCTAGCTATGAAGGAACACCTCCCAATTTCTCATTGTCACAGATAGGAGTGTTGAAATCCCGCATAACAATCCACATATCCTCCTTGTAAAGAACCTGAATAGCTTCCAGCTTCTTCCAAAATTTACTTCTACCAAGTCTATTATTATGATCATAAATATTGGTAAGTAGTAAAGAGGTGTCATCCCCAATGTGATGAAACCTGATAAAAGCCATATTTCTATCCTGCTTGACTGGCTCCCTAGAAACACACCTAAGGTTCCAAAAAATGGCAATGCCCCCCAAAGAACCATCAGAGCTCCCACCAAAAAATTTACCATCCTTAAAAAGATTAATCTTTTCTACTTTCTCTTTAGTCATTTTAGTTTCTTAGATAATAACAATGACTAGTTTATGTTCTTTGACTAAATTTCTAAGAACATCCTATTTATGTGGACTATTCAATCCACAAATATTCATTGAAATAATTTTCATTTTCTAACTAGGGAACATACCTCACGGATGGTGAATTGGGTGTCATCCGCTATATTCTTGCTTGCCTCTTGATCTCTGATTTGGCATGTTTTTTTCCTTCTGTGAGGAGAGGGGTTAAAACTCATGTCATCTTTGGTCTAGTTTCTTGTCTTTACTGAATTAGCCTGAGGGGTAGATTTAGGCCCTTTTTTACCCCCTCTTTCACTACACTACTTCATATGTATGGAAATCTTCCTCTTGAATATTCTGGGTGGTTATCTTTTGGTCAACATCTTTAACCTCAGCCCACTTTGTATTAAGTAGTGAGGTCATTGGTGATTGTTGGAAGGTGGATTTCACCATCTCCACAGATTTTTGTGATCTCAACGACGAGATTCCTCCAAGGATCAAATACTTCTGGTCTTCTTCATAGTCGCTACTAAGGCCATCTCTGGTGGTGTTATCTATAATGTGATTTGAATCTACTTCCTCATTGTCCTGTAACACCACCTGTATTTATCCTTCTTCCAGGTTATCACTTCTTTGATCCTCCTGATTGGTATCTTGTTGTTCTCTATTGTCTTTGCTTGATTGATCCTTTTTACTTTCTTCAAGCAAAGGTATTTTTGGGTTTTCCACATTAACATTTTCTTGTTGTTCTACCGTGTTAGGATGATGACACTCTAGGCCTCTTAGATCCTTTTCTTTTTTTTCAGATCCCTCAGGTTTCTTAATAGGGTTTTTTTCTTTCCATTGCATTGACTTTTATTTCTTTTCTTTCTCTTTGATAGCCTAAAGAGGGCATTTCCTTTCTATATGTCCTAATTTTTTGCAATGAAAACAAGAAAAAAGGGACACTTTAGTATTCCAGTAGTTGGTTCAATTTTCCCAATCTAGAGTTAATCTCAATGGATAGGGGCATATAGGTTCCTTGCATAACTCCCACACAAATCCTGGAAAAAGTAAGTCTTCTTCATTCGCTATGATAGGATCCATAGAGAGGAGTTCACTGAAATAACTAGCTATTCCTTTAAAAACATCTTCCACCTAGAAATCTAAGAGAAGGCCCAATAGTGTAACCCACACTGGAGCCTGAACAAAATAGGATTCATTTAGGTCCATCTTAGGTGACCATTTTTGCAAGGCTAGCATTGATTTACCGATCAGCCAAGGGCCATCATGGAGCACTCTTGACATGTGTTCCTCACAAGAGAAATCCAAAGACAATGCCCTTTTGGACACAGTAGTGATCTCTACTTGACCTTTAAGTGCTCATTTGTATTTAGCAAATGCCCTCACAATATCAATATTTTTCCTTGGGCCGAAGAATTTTTCCAACCAGTGTGATTTCCATAAGGTTAATATTATGCTCAATAATAGGGTCTAGAATTTCAATAGCAAATCTACCTTTTTTTGGGTCTGAGATATTACGAACTAGAGGGAGCGAGGACTTTCCACTCGGTTTGACAGTGAATAGAGAAGTCGAAGACTGACTCTTGTCCCTTCGAGCAGGTTCCTACCTAAGAATGTATCCAGGATCTGATTCTCCATTTTCTCCATCAGGATCGATAGGCTTGTGGCCTTCTTGTGGGTCCCCATAAATTAGGTCCTTTCTATTCAACTCGAAATAATCTAGGCAGTCCCGAGAATCATCCTTTCCATTCTCCCCCTAGTTTGTCTATCTATTGTAGGGTTTCCCGTCCTACTCTAAATTCAAATGCAGTGCTTCTCCATTCTCCCGCTCCTGCATCATTTTATGTAAATGAAAGATTGATTAAGATTTACACTTATATTTATCAATAAATTTAGAGATAATATTTTCTTAATACATTTATGTATATATATATATAATATTCCTCAAGTTTTATATTTTGATGCCAATTGATGCGATTCTCATAATCAAAAATCTAAAACTTAAGACTCTAATTCCTTCCTATGATATCATCTTCTATGTTTCCTGATTTCCCTATGGTAAGAATAAAAATTAACAATAGTCATTAATTCCACATGTTTCAAATAACATAAACTATTTCAGATTTTCAGTTTTATTCTCTGATCTTTGAATTGTTTTCAAATCTAGTTTACTCTTCTACAATGGTCTTTGTTACAAGATCTAAAGAGTTTTACCCAAGTTTATATTGAAAAACTATTGCTTTCATTGAATTCACATGTATACATATGTAATGTATGTTTCTTTTATCCCTAGCGTACATCAAATATGTAAATACTTTAAGATCTAAAATGTATGTTATAGATACAACAATGATTCAATTTTCAAAACTTCATCAAAGAGAGACCAATCAAAATGAATTCATACACTGAATTTAAAGACTTTTGATTCTAATTTTCCTACAACTAAACCTCATTCAATTTAATATCCAAAAGAAATTTAACTTTGTTTTTTAAAAAGTCCTCAAGAAAATACTATTCAAAAGAAATCCTACCCATGAATTCAAAACCGAATATCAGAAGATTGTCAGTATGTTTTCACCAATTCTTGTACTGAAATTCTCTGATTGCATCCATTTTCTTCTTCTCTTCCTTCCTTCTTATCTTCATGTATTTCTTTTGTTTTCTTTTTGCCTGTGTCAATTGTTACTTGTTTTTACCAATCAACAATCCATATTTATGCTAGTCGCATGTTATGTTATCTCCTCGTTTCGGGCTTACACCACACTGCCATCAATGTTTTACCTTGCCACCCATAAATAACCATTGGCATGTTGAATAGTTTGCATGGACAATGGCCAGTAAATTTTATCACGTAGTGCTGACTACTAATGATACATAGTCTCTATCCCACTCGACCACAATGAGTTCGATACAATGCATAGTCCTTATTCAAAATAAACACAATATGTTTGTTATAATCCAAAGTAGATACTGCTCATCAACTCCCCTTTTCACTATGTGATATGCTTTGTTTTTAATAACATGCTAATTAAAACGTCTTCCATAATAATATATATAATATATATAGATAATATCAAATGATTATGTATATGTATATGTATATATAGATATAAAAACAAAATACATGAAGTAAAGTAATTCAATTTCATGATAATTACATATATATCATAATTATATACATATATACATGTATATATTCGAATCAATATTCAAACTCATACACATGTATATAGTTGTATATATATACTATTATCAAAGTACAAAAGTGAACACATAAGTACAATATTTCATCCAATTACACATATCTAAAAGGAACGTATAAATCTATGATGAATATTCATATCAAGTGTATTATTTAAAAATAAGTCTTATTTTGAAATAAGACATCATTTCACAATCACATATGCAAATTCAAATTTGATTCAATCATAAAAATAAATCATGCAATAGATACACATATATAATCTAAAGTGGTGTGTGAGATTCCATCTATTCTACTAGACTCCATGAGCTAAAACAACTCTACTTGAACCTTGTTCTCACCTTCATCTGTGTTCACCTGTTCCTGCATTTACTTGCACTCAATTACTGATTAGCAATGACAATCCCCAATAAAAATAATACTAATCATTCAATTGCATTTACATATTATAGAAAATAATGTAAATCATTTAATTGAATTTGACTTTCCTTTTCATTATCATCTAATTTCATTTCAAATTTTATTTCTATTTCAATTTCATTTCATAAGCAGAAAATAAGCATTATTTCCAGATTAATCAATTATAGATAAAGATGGTTCATGGCATGCTTCCCCAATTGGAAGATACCTCATCCCAATGTCTTATTATTCTTTCAATAAGAGCATATTATTTCAACTTCATAAAAAAATAATCATACATTGTAGTCTCAAATCAAACATAAACAGTAATAGTAGCATCCATCCTATCCAAGTTCACAACATGTGAATCCAACCAGAGTATCAAAGTATCTCATGCAATAATCACATACTACTCTATGAAGTAAAAGAGGAAAATGGCAGTCATCGTCTCAACATCCTCCCATGTAGCACTATCCTCAGAATATTGGTCCCACTGGACCTTATACTAAATGAAATCTATGATATGTAGCTTAACACTACATTGGTCTAGAATTCGGATGGGCTCCACTAGCACCACTCCTGGATCCTATACCTATAAGCAACTGGATTTATAACTTTGAGTACATCTAAGGGTCCCATGTATCTTGGTACCAAATTTTATGATTTCCCAAATGAGTTAGATCACTTATGAGGCTTAACCCTCAAAAATAATTTATCTCCTACAACAAACTATTTGAAAGTCTTGTTTCTACCAACATAGCTTTTCTATCTGTCAACTACCTCTTTCAATCTACCCTTGATCAAATTCATCTGCCTATACATTTTGTTAAGTATATGTAGACCAATGATGATCCTATCTTCCATCCTAACCCAGCTAATAGTTGTGTGACATTTCCATCATAGAGTGCCTTAATGGGTGTCATTCCTAAAGATGCATGAAAATAATTGTTACATGGAAACTCAACCAAAGGAAAATACTCTTCTCAATTGTATTGTTAATTTATTTAATACATCCAAAAAGATTCCTCCACTACTTGATTAACTCTTTTTTGTTTGGTCACTTGTTTGAGGATAATATGTTGACTAAGGTTCAATCTAGTTCCCAAACATGTATTCAATATCCTCCAAAACCTAACTGTCATCCTTGTATTCCTATCTAATATTATGATTTCTGTAACACCATGCAATTAAAAAAATTTCAAATAAATTTCTTTACAAGAGTCAATGATCCATCCTTAAATATTTCTAGGTATGACATGTGCAACCTTTGTCAATCTATAAACAATAACCAAAATCATGTTATACTTGTTTTTACTCATTAATTTAATTGTATAGGGTTCCTAGTTATGTTAATATCTTATATATAATCTTTTAGAAATACTAAATACCTCCAAATATTCTAAAGAAGGTGAAATACTTATTTCCTCAAGTTTTCGCTTTTAGGTAAGTACATCCTTTGTTAAAATTCCTAATCACCATTAATTCCTCTTATATATCTATAAAATCTATGATTCATATAATATACTTTGATAGTTTCCCTGACCTTAGGTAACGTTTCCCTCTCACATAATTCCACCATAAATTGTTGATTCAAGTTGACCTTATAATACCCATAACAATTTATGATCAATAGTCCAAATACTCCATTTCCTTTTTCTTCCCAAAATATCCTAACCAGCTCGATACTTCAATTTCTATCATAATAGCATTAGTTGAACTTCTATTGGAAAAACCTTATACTAACTCAAAGTGTAACAGTTTGCCAAAGATCATAGACACTTAGTACTGAGAGCCACTTTTATTCTGATTATATGATCTTGATGATAAAGCCAAGGAAGAAAGAGAATGCAAAATTAATGATCTAATTTGAATTTATTAAATATATACATATACATTAAGTTATAAAAAGGAATAATTGCACTCTTCTACATATAGAAGTCACTAAAAGCTAGGAGTTATACATATACAAGGCATTATTGTCCTAACTAGCACTAACACCTACACTTGGCACACTCTTCACCTTCTACTCCATTGTACATTCTATTAGAGGTTCGCTATGAACATGATAGGAAATGAGTGCATTATGAAATTTGAATAATAATAAAAATTGGATTATCCACCACAAGGATTAAGAAGAAAAATGATCAATTTCAACAATAAATTATAGAATGTGCATAATGAAACATAAGTCAAGTGTGAACAAGAGCCACAAGTAAACAAAATTGGTGACTTATCCACGAAGATAAGAAAAATATAATTGAGTTAAGTTAAATCAATCCGAAATGAACTTAAAGAATTCATCAATAATTGATATAAAGTATCAAACTTATATACATATCACATGAACTTGGTGACTAAGGTTAGTCACATGTAAGGGAGTATTAGCTACACAACACCTTGGTAATATCATTTCCACGATATTCTAAGAGAGGACTGATCATAGTATCAGTGTTTTTTCACTTGTACCTACAAGGTCCACAAGTTTAAATAAGAGAAAAAAAAATCCTACAATGATTCATCACCTCACAACATATATATCACTCACCTTATACGCTATGGACATAGAGTGTAGTAAAATAGCGTTTATATCTTTATGCTAATCTAGAATTCTAGGATAAATTAGAATAATATTGGTTTACAAAGCATCTAAATTTTTTGACACCTATATTGTTATTATATATGCATACATATATATTTATTTATTTATTTATTTATATTATTAATAATATCTTCACTATGATATACTTAATCCATACATTAGACTAGAAAATATTCTCCCTCCATACATGCTAACACCAAACTAGCTCAAGAAGAAGCATTTATTTATTGATTTGAAGAATGATAATACATAGATTTATATCTTCACTTTATGGAGTCCATGGGGTATACCCTTCCAACTCATATGAACTGATTACAATTCACTTGAGAGCAAGATTCTCATAAGGGTTCACTTCATCTTCTTTCATTTCCTTGCTAGGGTTAGTCAGACTAGTCTTATTTCCAGGAAATTTGGTAGGTGAGATTCCCTTTCCCTTCTCAGCTTGATTAAATATTCCTTTGTTCTTTGGTTCACGAATTGGTTCATTTTCCTCTTCATGTTGAATGCCAACAATTTCCTTCCCGACCCTTTTACTCTCATTTAGAATGTCATGAACTTGTTCGTCAATAGGTTAAAAAATTTCCTCTTCACTCAACCATCCTCCTCCTTCAAGGTTGTTGCTATTAATAAATCTTGGAAAAACTATACTATCCTTCTTGACTCATAGGTATTGTGCATTTCCTACAAAATATTTGTGAATTGTTTGTTTTTTTCACACAATTTCTATGAAAATATCCAACATAAAGTTGTTATGCTTAGGGTTTAATTTATGAAGTGGCTCATAGGCCCTAGTGTTTAAACCATGCCCTGATACCAAAATATAAAGACGTATAATGTTCTAATATTTATAATAAAATGAAATACTTTATATTCTTAAATAAACTCATAAATCCTTTAATAAGTGTATTTACTTCAACCATTATATCCTTAGCTCTATATGATCATTCCAATGATATCATAATATACATGAATTTATACAAATAGTCATTCATAGTATTTCATTCATTCTATGCATCATTAAAATCTACATTTAATACTTAGCCCTTTCAAATGCCTTAAGTTCAAATAACAAGTATAATACAAAGTAAATGATAAGATGTGTCCATTGATCTTCAATCCAAAGCTATCTTAAATGAAATCTCTTAGAAATGAAGCCGAGAACAAGATGTGGGTGCTTTTTCCACCCAACCTTGAAGCTTTCACTTCCTCAGAATTCTTAGTCTATAAAGAATAACTGACCCTGCATGAATTACTTAGCAAAAAGAATTTGATAGACAAGATGGAATCTGGTGCATGCCTAGAATGATACATGCATTTTCTACTTTCTAATTCCATTGAGAAACAAGAAAGATCAATCAAGGATATGGTAGAGACTATAAATAAATCCATCTATTTCAATGGTCAATAAGTTACCTTGCCTAGTGTAATGCCTTGCATAGAAATAAGATATAGGTTGGGAAATTAAACTATTCTCTCTATATTTCTACATTCGGCACTTGTCTCAGAAGGTAACTTTCCCCATAAACACATGCTAGATTATCCTAACATATCTAGTCTTCCTATTGATCATAAGACATCAAAATGATTTAAAAAAAGGATAATATTTCTTTCTTAGCTTAACAAGTAATTAAAAACAAGAAGGTGTAACAAATGTATGCATATTTTGGCATATATGTGATTATAAAATCTAGAAATAGAAGTCATGAGAACACATTATTTCTATCTATTTCTCACAAAATCAAAAGAAGCTTCAACATTCAATAATTCCTTGCACTAGTATTTCATCTTCTTTGTAGTTCAAATTCAAAGTTTATAATGCACAAGTTCTCTATCCTCTTATTTGTTTCTATATGGTTTGGTAGTCTAATTTATAAGATTTACACTTATATTTATCAAAAAATCTAGGAAAAATATTTCCTGAATACATTTATGTATATATATATATATTTTTCCGCAAGTTTTGTATTTTGATGCCAATCAACAAGATTCTCATAATTAGAGATCTAAAAAACTAAGACTTGAATTCTTTCCTATGATATCATCTTCTATGTTTCCTGATTTGCCTATGGTAAGAACACAAATTAAAAATAGTCATTAATTCCACATCTTTCAAATAACATCAACTATTTCAGATTTTTAGAGTTTTATTCTCTGATCTTTGAATTGTTTTCAAATCAAGTTTACTCTTCTACAATGGTGTTTGTTAGAAGATCTAAGGAGATTTACCAAAGTTTATATTCAAAAACTATTTCTTTCATTGAATTTACATGTATATATATGTAATCTATGTTGCTTTTATACCCAACATACAGTAGATAGATAAATACTTTAAGATCTAAAATGTATGTTGTAGATACAACAATGATTCAATTTTCGGAACTTCATGTCAAGAGAGACCAATCAAAATGAATTCATACACTGAATTTAAAGACTTGTGATTCTAATTTTCCTACAACTAAACATCATTCAATTTTATATCGAAAAGAAAATTAAGTTTGTTTCTTAAAATGTCCTCAAGAAATTACCATTCAAAAGAAAGCCTACCTGTGAACTCAGAACCAAATATCAGAAGATTGTCATTGTATTTTCACCAATTCTTCTATTGAAATTCCCTGACTACATCAATTTTCTTCTTCTCTGCCTTTCTTCTTATCTTCTTGTATTCTTTTTGTTTTCTTTTTGGTTGTGTCGATTGTTGTTTTATTTTAGCAATCAACAATCCATATTTATGCTAGTCGCATGATATGTTATCTCCTTGTTTCAGGTTTACATCCCACTGCCATCAATGTTTTACCTTGCCACCCATGCATAACCATTAGTACGTCGAATAGTTTGCATGGCCCATGGCCAATGGATTTCACCACATAATACTGACTACTAATGGTACACAATCCATGTCCCACTCAAACTCAACGAGTTCAATACAATGCATATCAAAACAAACATAATGTGTTTGTTATAATGCACAGTAGATACTACTCATCGACTCCCCTTTGTACTATGCGATATGCTTTGTTATTAATAACATGCTATTTAAAAAGTCGACCAAATAATAATATATATATATAGATAATATCAAATGCTTATGTATATGTATATGTATATGTATAGATATAAAAACAAAATACATGAAGCAAAGTAATTCAATTTCATGATAATTACACACACACACACACATAAATATATATATATATATATATCATAATTATATACATATATACATGTATATGATCGAATCAATATTTGAACTCATACACATATATATACTATTGTCAAAATACAAAAGTGAACACATAAGTATAATATTTCATCCAATTACACATATCTACAAAGAACATATAAATGTACGATCAATATTCATATTAAACATATTATTTAAATATAGGTCTTGTTTTTAAATAAAACATATCATTTCACAATCACTTATGCAAATTTGGATTTGATTCAATCACAAAAATAAATCATGCAACAGATACACATATATATTCTAAAGTGGCATGTGAGATTCCCTCTATTCTAGTGAAGTCCATGAGCTAAAATTTTTTTTCTTGAACCTTGTTCTTGACTTCATCCACGTTCACCTGTTATTACATTCACTTGCACTCAATTCCTCAACAGGAATGACAATCCCTAATAAAAATAGTACTAAGCATTCAATTGCATTTACATATTAAAGAAAATAATGTAAATCATTTCGTTGCATTTGAATTTGCAGTTCATTATCGTCTAACTTCACTGTAAATTTAATTTCTATTGCAATTTTATTTCACAAGTGGAAAATAAGAATTATTTCCAAATTATTTGATTATAGATAAATATGGTTCATGACTTCCTTTCCCACTTGGAAGAGACATCCTCCTGATGTCTTATTATTCTATCAATAAGAACATAGTATTTCAACTTCATAAAATATGAACCATACATTGTAGTCTCAAATCAAATATATACAGTGATAGTAGCATCCATGCTATCCAAGTTCACAACATGTGAATCCAACGAGAGTATCAATGTATCTCATGCAATAAGCACATACTACTCTAAGAAGAAAAAGAGGAAAATGAAAGTCAATCATCTCAACATCCTCCCATGTAAGACTACCCTCAGAATATTGGTCCCGCTCGACCTTATTCTGAGTGAAATCTCTAGTATGTAGCTTAATGCTACACTGGTCTAGGATTTGAATGGGCTGCACTAGCACCACTCCTAGATCATGTACTTATAAGAAACTAGATTTATAACTTCTAGTACATCTAAGGGTCCTACGTATTGATGATTTACAAAATAAGATATAGCTCTTATGATGATTAACCCTCAGAAAGAATTTATCTCCTGCACCAAAGTATCTGAAAGTCCTGTTTTTATCAACATAGCTTTTCTATCTTTGTACTGCCTCTTTCAATCTACCCTTTATCACCTTCATCTTCTCATCCATTTCTTTAAGTATATCTGGACCAATGATGATCCTATCTTCCATCCTAACCCAACTGACAAGTGCGCAACATTTCTGTCATATAGTACCTTAATGGGTGTCATTCCTAAAGATGCATGAAAAGAATTGCTACATGGAAACCTAACCAAAGTCAAATAATCTTCCCACTTGCATTGTTATTTCATGCGATACATCCAAAAAGATTCCTCCACTACCTGATTAACTCTTTTCTATTTGGTCATCTATTTGACGATGATATGCCAAATAAGGTTCAATTTAGTTCCCAAAGATATATTCAATATCATCCAAAACCTAACTTCCATCCTGGTATTCCTATCTGATATTATGATTTCTTGAAAACCATGCAATTGAAAAATTTCTGAATAAATTTCTTTACAAGCATCAACGATCCATCCTTAAAGATTTCTAGGTATGAAATGTGCAACCTTTGTTAATTTGTCGACAATAACCAAATTCATGTAATACATTTTTCTACTCATTAATTTAGTTGTACAAGGTTCCCAGTTACATTACTATCTTATATATAATCTTTTAGAAATAATAAATACCTCAAAATATTATGAAAAAGACGAAATACTTATTTCCTCAAGTTTTCACTTTTAGGTAAGTACATCCTTTATTAAAATTCCTAATCACCATCAAGACCTCTTATATATCTATAAAATCTATGATTCGTATAATGTACTTCCATAGTTTTCCTGACCTTAGGTAATGTTTCCCTCTCACATAATTCCACCACAAACTGCTGATTCAAGTTGGACCTTATAATACTCGTAACAAGTTATCATCAATAGTCCAAACACTCCAATTTCCTTTTTCTTCTCAAAATATCCTAACCAGCTCAATTCTTCAATTTCTATCATAATAGCATGATTTGAACTTCTACTGGAACAACCTTATACTAACTCAAAGTGTAACCATTTGCCAAAGATCATACACACTTAGTATTGAGAAGCACTTTTAATCTGATTATATGATCTTGATGATAAAGCCAAGGAAGACAAAGCACTCAAAATTAATGATCTAATTCGAAGTTATATACATATACACTAATTTATCAAAAGCAATACTTGCATTCTCTTCAACACATATAATTCACTCAAAGCTAGGATTTATACATATACAAGGAGTTATTATCCTAGCTAGCACTAACACCTACGCTTCGCACACTCTCCACCTTCTACTCCCTTGTACATTATATTAGAGGTTCGCTATGAACATGATAGGAAATGAATGCACTATGTAAATTGAATAATAATAATAATTAGATTAGGCACCACAAGGATTAAGAAGAAAAATGATCAATTTCAATAGTAAATTATAGAATGCATATAATGAAACATTAAGTCAAGTGTGACCGAGAGCCACAAGTAAAAAAATTTGGTGACTAATCCACAAAAATAAAGAAAAAATATAATTGAGTTAAGAAGTTAAATCAATCCAAAATCAGCTTAATGAATTCATCAATAATTCATATAAAGCATGAAACTATATACATATCACATGAACTGGGTGACTAAGGTTACTCACATGTAAGGGAGTATTAGCTCAACAAAACCTTGGGAATATCCTTTCCAGGCTATGCTAAGATAGGACTAATCATAGTATCAATGGTTTTTTTTATTGTACCGACAAGGTCCATAAGTTTAAATAAGAGAAATAAAAATCCTACAATGATTCATCACCTCACAACATATATATCACTCACCTTATACACTATGGACATAGAGTGTAGTAGAATAGCGTTTATATCTTTACACTAATCTATAATTCTAGGATAAATTAGAATAATTTTTGTTTATAAAGCATCTAAATTTTATGACAACTATATTGTTATTATATATATATACATATGTATATACATACATATATACATGCATATATACATGCATATATATATATATATATATATATATATATATATTTATATTATTAATAAGATGTTATCTATGCTATACTTAATCCATTTATTAGACTAGAAAATATTCTCCCTCCATCCTTTCTAACACCAAACTAGCTCAAGAAGAAGCGTTTATTTATTGATTTCAAGAATGATATTACATAGATTTATATCTCCACTTATGAAGTCAATGGTGTATACCCTTCCGACTCATATAAACTGATTACAATTGACTCAAGACACTAGTACAAAAGTAGTTATATATGACTAAAAATACTACTATAAATTGTAGATAAATGACTAAATTTGATCACAAGACAACTCAAAGATTATTTCCAGTTATAAATCAATTTGATCATGTGACTATTGGTTATTTTGATCGATCAATTTGGTCATCGGTGCGGTCATCAATTTCGTCATTGATTTAGTCATATATTTAGTCACTAATTTAGTCATATATTTAATCATTAATTTAGTCATTGATTGTTGTTATCTGGTCATTTATTTAGTCATGATAGTCACTAATTTAGTCATATATTTAATCATGGTAGTCATTTATTTAGTCATATATTTAGTCATTAATTTAGTCATTGATTGTTGTTAGAGTGATATATGAGCACACAATAATAACAACGGCATAAAAATACCATTTGCATAACTAAACAATTTAGAAATAGAAAGCAAGAAAAAAGAGCCCTATAATAATGAGCAGATGCTCCAAATGTACATTGTATGCATTAGTAAAGACTTTGTATGAGTACATAATAATCACAAGTTATACCTGAAAAAAAAATTTGCTCACAGTTTTCTAAATAGTGAAGAATGAACTATAATAGGTTTTCTAAGAGCTATTGCAATATGAGGTTATTGATCATTTGTGTCTAAAGTCCCTTATGACCACCATCCAATTGGTCTCAAGTGTTTTTCTATTAAAAAATTGTCAGTCAGTCCATCACCTAAGGTATAAATACATGTCAACTCTTCAATGGTACTTCAAAGATTAGAAATGTAGTTTGTTGGATGATCTACAATGTTCATCAATTTTGGGGAAATGGACCTTGCATATTCACATGAGCCTTCATGGATTTGCATAAAGAAAAAAAAAACCAACTATTTCTATTAATATATAGAACATATGAGAAATTCATACAAATTAATATCTTATTTGAATGATGGAAAAAAAATCTAGTTTTTATAGCTTTCTCTGATATTTCCATACTTGCACAAGATTTATAGAAAATTGGTGGTGTATGAAGAATTATAATCTACTAGTAATTTATACAGACATAGCCAAAGGAATTTCATACCAAAGAAATGCATATTGATAGCCATGTGGATGAAGTTGAAAAACTAGTGAGGAGCAAGGCTTGTTACAAACGTAAAATATACCCTTGGGAAGCTACAAGAATTTGTATACAATTCAAAGAAAGAAAGAAGTCCAAACCCCAAAGCTTAATAGTTCATGAAAAGCAAAAGTTGCAGCCATTGCAAAGAAAGCTTGGGTTTTTTATCATTCAATGCAAATGAAAGTTACCCAAGAAAACCATGATACATGGCACAATGCACCCTAGATCAGGGTTAGAATGTGGAATATCAGACCAAGGGCATAGAAGACGACCACAATAGCTTTTCCACAAAGCCTTCAACACACTACAACATTCATATGCCTAAAAGCTAGAATCCTAAAGATAAAGTTGTGAAACAAACCTTGAGGTCTGTGATAAAATATAATGAAGAATACTACAAATACAGTCTTAGAGTTCAATACAAATGAGTAACATAACCAATGTACCAGTAGCCCAAAGCACAAGGAGCAACTTTACGAGGTCTAGATAAATAAATATGACAAATCTCAATAATAAAAAATAAATTTATTGATAAATAAATTTTTAAACAAAAACAAATATAGCAATGTGAGAGGGTGTAAGGGGGGAAATGGGGAAGCCAAAGCCTCGCCCCAACCCTGTGGGAAGCAGCACCTCAGGAAGCTATGACCCACTGTTTGGGCCACGACCCCCAGGGACCTGTCACCCACATAGTGGGCCTTGTGAGCCATGACCCACTGTGTGGACCACGAACCCCAGGGATTTGTGACCCACAAAGTGGGTTGCGTGAGCCATGACCCAATATGTGGGCCACGAGCCCCAGGGAGCCGCAGACCACATGGGCTCGACTCCTTCCTTTCCGCCTCTCACCATGACAACACACAGTCGCTTGGGGGGGAAAATCTTGACCTTCCCTCCACCGTATGGTTTTCCTCTCGCCGTCCTTCATATGTCAACCCTGCAAACAATAATAAGGGGTAAAGAAATATAGATGCCCTAACTTAGTATTAAGTTAGGG